>NW_025893194.1:0-1977 GCF_002878395.1 Capsicum annuum
GCAAAATTTAGAAATAAGTGTCTCGTTGGATGTTTGCATGTGGAGTCCGTGTTGAATGTTTTTCTACTTTATCTCCTGCGATTCAAATGTATTCATTTAGCCGGGGAATGCCCCGAGGTCTTCTGTACTTATTCACTAGGGAATGCCCCGACGTATCATGTTGGCGGAAAATGATCGTGATGAAGGCCCGCGGAATCAGGTAAGGCATTGGAGATTAGTCTAGGGTAGAATAAATTTATATTTCCGCATTATTTATTTTTGGACTGTATAATTGGACTGGACTTTACATTCTTGGATTGTTTTGTTTTGTTTTGTTTATTGTTTGATTATTTTGTGTGCTTTTGTGTGGTTTATACATTTCGTAATGAAAAAATAGTTGATACACTCTACCAAGCGACCGTGGTTGAACCACGGGATCGAGGGGTGCCTAACACCTTTCCCTCAGTCAACAGAATTCCTTAGCCGGAGTCTCTGTTCGCAAACCAGTTTAAAGAGTCAAATGGTTTTGAAAAGGATTTTCCAATGGTGACTTGGCACACCAGATTATGCCAAGAGGCGACTCTGAATAAAAAATGTAAATAATCTTTTTCCGAAATAAATTTTCATTTCTTGTCACTTAAATAATAAAACCCTTTTGACCCTTAAAATAAATCTCTTTTTTTGGAGTACGTTAAAAAGGAGGGATGTGACAGCTCTGGCGACTCTGCTGGGGAATCAATGAAAAGTTTTCAGAATTTGAGCTATTTGTGGAGTCGTATCGGCTTTGTTTGGCATTACGAGTGTATAAACATTGTTTGTGGTTATTGTTGATGTTATTTTCACTTTTGTGCGTTTTCGTGCTCTTTGTTTATAGTATTTATCCTATGTGTTACCGCTTTATATCTGTCATCATGAGTCCACCCCCCGACCTTCTTTCTGCAATAAGTCCGTAGTACTGAAGGTCTACCAGTGAGCCAGTACTGAAGGTTTCAGATAATCAGTATTATGCCCCAGAGCCTACTTTGCAAATGAATGAACCGTATGGGTACACTCAGCCGCCTGCATTTCCATTTGATACGGAGAAACCTGTCGCAGCAGAGGAACAGGATATCATAGCCCGAAAATTGAAAAGTTTAGAACAAGCTATGAGGAATTTGCAAGGAATGGGAGATTATAGGAGTGTTTCCCATAAAGATCTTTGCATGTTCCCAGACATCAACCTTCCCTCCGGTTTCAAGATGCCTAAGTTCAAAAAGTATGCAGACACGGTGATCCCATTGAACACTTGAGACGTTATTGGAACCAGTTGAGGGCTGCAGGATGAAAGAAAGAACTGCTCATGGCCTTCTTTGGCGAGAGTCTTTCTAATCTCGCCTCAGAATGGTTTATCGATTGAGATATCGATAAATGGAACAGGTGGGATGATTTGGCTTTTGAATTTGTTCAACATTTTCAGTATAACATCGAACTGATTCCGGACGAAAAATCCTTGGTCAACATGAAGAAAAAGAGCGCTGAAGGTTTTAGGGAATACTCGATAAGGTGGCATGAACAGGCCGCCAGGTTAAAGCCTCCAATGAAAGAAAGTAAGTTGGTAGAAGTTTTCATTCAGGCACAGGATGAGACCTATTTTCAACATTTACTTCCAGCAATGAGAAAATCTTTTATGGAAGTCCTCAAAATGGGGGAGATGATAGAGGACGGAATTAAGACCGGCCAAATAGTGAGTTTTGCCGCATTAAAAGCCACCACACAAGTGATTCAAGGTGGATCTGGCGCATTTGGAGGTAAAAAGAAGAAAGAGGACGTGGCGACTATCATAGCTGGAACCCATTCCTATCCCAAAAGACCACCTCGCTCCTATCCCCAATCCCAAGCCCAAGTCTACGCCCAAGCTCCATATATTCCTCCCCACTATTACTATCCTCCACAAAACCCTTTATATTCCATTCCGCCACCCCCATACCCAGTATATAGCGCGCAACCATATGCCCAAAC
>NW_025893195.1:0-2137 GCF_002878395.1 Capsicum annuum
GCTTTGATTGGCAAAACAGTTATTTTTAAAGGTTTGGCAAAAACTGAATTTTTCTCTTAGCATTTATTCTATCTCAAAAACTCTCTTCTCAATTTTTCCAATCCTACCATAATCTTTTTAATACTCTGGTTTTGACTGTACAGTAAGCCAAAGACCATAGGTCAAGAGGGTTAGGCATTTTCTGACCATTTTATGTAAATTGTTTGGTAGCCTCTCCACAAGCTTATAAACTACTAACAAACTATAGATAACGACTTGTTTGACCCACTTTTCTTTGTAGTCCATTTCGTTTCAAAAAGAATCTCTCTTTTCATTATTTAGCAACATTTCAATTTCAATTTTCCACATGATTTATTCAATACCACAAGATTAATGAACATTTTGGTACATTTGTCATATTTTTAAGTTAAGACTACAGGATTCAAAAAATCTTATTTACTTTTCTAAACATTGTGTTAAATCAAAATAGGCCAAACAAATTAAAATAGAGAGAGCGCATTCGTTTTATATGTGTCAGTTTCAATGACAGTCATATTTTTTTAGTTTAGAAATAAATTTATTTCATATTTGATATACTAATTTATTATCACATAAATATTTATAACTTATTTTTATTGAATAATCATAAAATAGTTGAATTTCTTTTATCCAATTATTCAGTGCCACATCACTTTGACTACATAATGAGTTTTATACTACTTTAGAAAAAAATGAAATACATTTCTAGAGTAATAAGGAATGTTGTGTTATATATTTTTGGTTTAAAAAGAAGCTTTTCTTTAAATTACAAACAAAATTATATACTGTCAGCCCAATTTGAATTTTTCCTCCTTTTTTGACCCTTTCAATGCCTCACTCGATGACTGGCCCCGCCGCAACCAGCACCATCATGCCCGTTACCGTTACCGGAGGTGATGACAGTATACCGCTAGATTCGTTGTTACAATTGGAAACCTTCATCAGCGCTGAGACGAATGCTAGGTTGGAAACCGCCAAACCGAACAAAGCTGACTTCGTTGTAAAAGAAGGAAAGGAGGTTGACCTAGCTACTCCGGTGTTGGTGAAATCGGAGAGTAAGATGGAGGTTCAGATGACAAAGTCAGTGGCTGAGACAGTTATGCCTATGCATAAGGTGAATAGATTGGTTGTGGAGAACGTAAAAAGGCCTAGCTGGTTGCCGAAGGATTGGAAATTTGAGACGAAAGTTTCTGTTGACAACGTAAATTTTCGACTCTAAACTTACATATAGGAGCTGTTGACAACGTAAATTTTCGACTCTGAACTTACATATATACGTACAATTGTTGATTACCTGTGCTACTTTAACAAAAGAAATCTAGGGTTTACAAAAGTTACCAGTTTCAAATAAAAAAATCTAGGTTTTATACTTAATTTTATGTTTGTACTTTTTTTTATTGCTTTGATATGTCTTACTTGAACTACGGGTCTTTCAGAAACAGTCTCTCTACTTTTCAAGATGTAGAGATAAGGTCTGCGTATGTTTTTTCTTATGTTGTTTGGACTTTTTAGAAATGTCAACAAGTGCGTATCAGATTTTCCAAAGTAGTGTAATTTTTGGAGAATCTAACGCGGGTACCACATCGAAAGTGAAGAGTCTGCATAGCTCATTTGTATGTTATGTGCTATGTCTTTTTTACTTTTGTATTTTATGCTTGTACTTTTTTAACTACTTTGATATAGGTTACTCGTGCTGAGGGTCTTCTGAAAATAGTCTCTCTACCTTTCAGGAGGTAGGGATAAGGTTTGCGTATATTTTACCTTATGTTGCTTTGGCTCTTCAAAAATGTCAATGGGTGCATGTCGGATTCTCCAAAAGTAGTGTATTTTTGGAGAATCTGACACAGATGCAGCATCGAAATTGAAGAGTCTGCCTCGCAGACCCACCTGTAGGATTACACGGGGTATGTTGTTGTTTTTGGTACTTGAGTGTTAGAGCAAATGCATCTGAAAATGTGGTTGTTTTTTCCCTCTCTATATTTTACTTTCAGCATTGGAGTTCGAATTTCAGTTTGTTTCAGAAACTATGGCATGGATTATTTTTCTTTGTTTGCAGTGTTGAATAGAAGTAGAGATTGTTGTGTTTTGATTATGAACAAATGCTAAGCTTGTTATTCTA
>NW_025893196.1:0-7299 GCF_002878395.1 Capsicum annuum
GACTAAATTCACGCGTTAAATGATAGCTATGGTTAAGGCAAATGCATTACCTGATCTTATTTAGTTTATGCCATTGACATCTTGCAACCTGCAGTTTTCAGGTCATAATCACAAAGGACAAAAACGAGAATACAGTAGATATGGCTCATGCAAGTGTGGCTTCTCTTATGAGAACAATAGAATCGCTCTTGACATCCAATTCTCCGATGCAATCTCTGATCCCAAACTGAGAACTTTGCGCTCTTCATGAAAAAATTAGTTTCCTGGAAGTAGTGGTCAAGAACTTTGAGAAACACAATGTTTCGGGGGAAATGACGGATTTTGAAGTAGAAGTAAAAGAAGTTGCAAATATTGTTGAATACAAAATTCAACTTAAGCTACCAGAAACTATAATGGAAAAAAATAAAAGCATAAGGCAGTTCTGTGCACTAAACTATCGGTATGTGCAGAGTTTTGAAAAGGGTTGAACCACAAGAGACTATTACACACGGTCTTACCCTACATTTTCTTCTAGAATTGTTTCCCGGCTTGAAACCATCACCTCCTTTTTATTTGGATATTTTGAGTTGTGTCTCTATGGCAGTCTAGCCATGCGACAAGTTTATGCGCTAATATAAATACAAAATTTAGCACATTGTAACGACAATAACATAGTGAGCCAGATTACTAGTAGGGGGCAAAAGTTAGTGAGTCAAACTTCTAGTGGGGGGCAAAGTTCAACCTTTCTGCAAAGTACAAGGGCCTTTCTCAAACTTTCTGCAAATTTTCCATTCCTATTTTATTCTTAATTAGTTACATAATATTCTTTCGTTTTTAAAAAATGACCTATTTTGATTTATCACGGAGTTTAATAAAATAAAAAAGATTTTTAAAGCTTGTGATTTTAAATTAAATTTATGTCAAATGTACTATAATATTTTTAAATTTTATGGTCTTAAACATACTATGTGAAAAGTTGGAGTAGTGTTACCAAAAAAGGAAATGATCATTCTTTTTTTAAATAGACTAAAAATAAAAACAGATCAGTTTTTTAAAACGGAGGGAGTACCTATTAAGTTGTTATATGTTCGACTGGATAAAAAATTAAAATATTTTTGTGAATAGATTGCCTGAACTCTGCGTTTGATATATTCCCCTGCGAAGTCGGGGGACGGTTCATATTGGTCCGTGGAGTCCGAGGTGGACTGGTTGGGACTGGAGGGACTCCCGAAGTAGGGACAGGGTCTGGAGTGAGAGCCCTATTACGTGTCCTCATCCCATAAGTGGGACGGACTTCATCATTCTGAGCACTCTAATTAGTATTGCGACGAAGAGGCATGACTGTTATCTCTGTAAGACAAAAGATCACTGATTAGGATCAGACTTGACTTTGAAGCACGAACTAATTCACAAAGAAGGGAAACATTTCCTAAACGCCTGGTAGCCTCCTGCTTATAAGTGTGGCACGATACACACCCATAAACAAGACTCTACCCGACGCGATTTTGCAGACACCCTGGGACCATGAACCGTGCTCTGATAACAAGTTTGTCACGATCCGAATCGGGGCCCTGGCCATGCCGAGCATTCCAAAACATGAAGGCCCGAAACACCCCTATCTATCTGGTAATCATGCACATAATTCATATGATAATAAGATATGCGGAAGATACACAATATAACGGAAATATGGTCATAAATCAAATGAAATCAACAAAGGAAAAATAATTTCCCACAACATCTATCGACATCTGAACAACCGTCTGCGAAATCTCTACTACACGACTGAAACAAATAACTATCCAAAAACTGGGACAAGGCCCCCAGTAGAACCAAAACTACTAAGTGATAAATGAACTGACAGGCATCAGGCCTTCCAAAATATAGAAGACTCACCACTTGATTCTGCAAATTTGTCGGAAGAAATCTACTGGTTATCTGGACCCTAGACTGTGCCCTCGAACCTGGGAGGGAAGGGGGTCAATACAAATGTACTGGTACGCAGTGTAATCCAAAACAAAATACAATATTTTTACAAAGTATAAGTGAGAGCCATTATAAAACAGTTTCATATCAAATCATTTGAAAACACATGGGCATAATGTAATAATTTTTCAACAACAACGCAATGCAGGTGAGCTAGGTGGAATACCCTACAATATCACATTTACACCAACTGTCAAACCTCGGTTACCGCCGAGATTAGAGTATAAGTGAGGGGAAGACACACAAGATCACACAGCAGGGTGTCTCGACCCAATGAAGTATGGTAGTGCACAAGATCACAAAGTAGGGCTCCTAACCATAGTCCCAAATTGGGATAATATATATATCAGGTACACAAGATCACAAAGCATGGTACCAAGTTCCCATGTCGGCAAACACGATTTCCAGCGATGAGCCCTTACACTCAAACGCCTTCTTCGGTCATCCACCTATCTCATATAAAATCAACGCATTCAAACTTCATTTAATTCAATCACCTATCATATTCTGTAAGGTATCATCATACCCGACTTGCAAGTCATCAGCATCACATCATTCTTTCATTCAACCATTATAAACAACCCTCTCCTTGCAAGTCGAAAATCATAACCAATCATAACAATTTTCAAAATATTTCATGTCATGCTTGTCAAGATGATTTCAAACATTTCACATCATATGAAAATTTAAAACAAAATCATATCAAGAGAGGGATTTCATATAATTCATGCTCCCAAGTTAACATCTTTTCGGAATACATGCATATACATATATAATATATCAAATCACTTCGGAAATAGGTCTAAAGACCAAATCAATATTATAGAAACATTTAAAACATGATTATATTCATAAATTTCAAAACCCCCATTATTAAAACATGAATTTTTAAGCCTATGAGATTTTTAGGATAACCTCACGTACCTCTATACGCGGAAATAATAGATGTTTCTTGAAGCCTACATTGCGGGGATTTCAAATCTTCAATTTGTTATGAAAACACACGGTTGAATCTTGAGCTATTAGGATTTTTATTTTAAAACCCTTGATAGAGTTCTTGAGTAATTTTGGTGAATGAGACTCTATTTTGGTGTTTGAGGGATTAAATTGTTTAAGTTGATGGGGGATTGGACAATTACTGAAATGCCATTAATTTTCTGGATGGGCTGAACAGTTTGGCCTGGGGCGATTTAGCAGGCGACGCGGGCTCTAGAGCACCGCTTTTTAGCAGGCGTCGCCCGCTCAATCGCGGGCTCAAGCCCAGGCCAGGCGATCTACCAGGCGACGCCCGCATATCGCGTACCCTCATTGGAATGCAACCCCAAACTCGTCCTTATGCTCGTCTAAAAATTCCGAAACTCTTTCGAGACGCATTACAACCTTGCCCCATCGCAACGCAACAAGAAAATCTGAAAACGGATGTCGGGAAGGTTGGAAATAAAATCCCCGAAGGTTACTAGCTAAAAATGAGTCTTAAGTCTTTCAACACTTAGAAAAATTTCAAGTTTTCAAGTTCAAAACCACACCACTTGGAGCTAGTATATGCACGACTTTTACGGGGCGTTACAGATAAAGGACCATTTATGTTCAACATTATATTATAGTAACCTAAGTGAACCTACTATGCAGAGTTAAGGGACTGTTTGGGCTGATAAATTCTTCAGGTATCATTTCAACCACTCATATGTTATCTTGTTTAGGTACTGTGTATCTTTCGTTCTTCACACCTTTTCTCAAATATCTCTTTTAGTGATTTTGAAGATCTGCCATTGAAAGGTTAGTTTCCATTAATTATTCTCTAATTTAATTAAAGTTCTAGAGCAAAATAACACTTGTAGTGGCTTATCAATGTATAATTTAGCTCTTTGTACTATATATAGTTATTTTGCTCCAACTCCTCAAAAATAACGATGATTACGTGTTGGATCCTTCATAGGTTGTGCATTTTTTTAAGGATCTGAAATGGGTGTGGCAACTTTTTTAAAGAGTCCCAGCAACATAGAAAACACTACCTAAGTAAGCAAAGCGGAGTTTTGAACCACAATCTATTTTGCGTACAGGGAGTTAAATTATTTTTACGCGTTAAATGAGCTAAAGCTACTTTGGGACTAAACTCACTGTTACCCTTTTATAGCTATGATTAAGACAAATACATGACCTGATCTTATTTAGTTTGTGCGTGCCTTTTCAGCAAATCTGTGTATCTCATTATTTGTAATACCGTTGACCTCTTGCAACCTGCAGCTTTCAGGTCATAACCGCAAAGTATAGAAATGAGAATTCAGTAGATATGGCTCATGCAAGTGTGGCTTCTCTTATGAGAACAGTAGAATCGCTCCTGACATCCAATTCACCGATGCAATCTCTAATCCGTGATCACAGAGAAGAACTTTGCGCTCTTAGTGAAAAAGTTAGTTCCCTGGAAGTATTTGTTAAGAACTTTGAGAAAAACAATGTTTCTGGGGAAATGACGGATTTTGAAGTAGAGGTAAAAGAAGTTGCAAGTGCTGCTGAAAACACAATTCAACTGAGACTAACAGAAACTGTACTGGGAGAAAATAAAAGCATCAGAGGAATCATTGGCACAAGATTTTTCAAAGGAATCTCAATATATGGACACTCAGAAAGTTTCATAAAAGCTTTCGACAATTAGCAAAGGACATTGATCATGTCCGGAAAGAGTCAACAAAGATTCAAGATAAAGGCAAACAGGCATCAAAGGAATTATTGGTTCATGATTTTTCAAGTTCAACAGACGATATTCTGAATGTTAACAATAATATGGTTGGATGTGATGATCAAAAGGAACGCTTGTTAGAAGATCTGATTGGAAGCTACTCTGGTGAACCCAAAGTCATCCCGATTGTCGGGATGGGATAGGTAAAACAACCTTAGCAAAAGAAGTTTACAATCATGAATCTATTCTACTCCGTTTTGATGTTCGTTCCTGGGCTACTGATCTCAACAGCACAACATAAAGGAAATTTTGCAGACCCTTCTAAAATCGACGATTAAAATGGATGACACGGTTAAGACGGAAGTTGAAGCAGAGCTAGCAGACATGCTGCAAAAAAGTTTAAAGAGAAAGAGGTACTTAATTGTCTTAGATGATATCTGGAGTGTTGAAGTGTGGGATGGCATGAGCCGATGCTTTCCAACTGATGAAAATGTAGGGAGTCGAATACTGTTGACTACCCGTAACAACGAAGTAGCTCGCAATGCGGGTACAAAGAATCTTTCTATGCAGATGAACTTCATGGATCAAGATGAGAGTTGGAACCTTTTTAAAAGTGCAGCATTTTCAAATGAAGCATTGTCATCTTTGTTTGAGACTATTGGGAAGCAAATCGCAGAGAAATGTTACGGGTTACCACTAACTATTGTCGTGGTTGCTGGGCTTCTTAAATCTAAAAGGGCAATAGAAGATTGGGGAAGTGTTTCCAAAGATGTCACGTCACTCATCACAAATGATCCTGATGAACAATGTTCACATGTGCTTGGGTTGAGTTACAATCACTTGACTAGCGATCTAAAAACATGTCTTCTGCATTTCGGAATTTTTCCAGAAGACAGTGAGGTACCAGCAAAGAGATTGGTGAGATCATGGATGGCTGAGGGGTTCCTGAAGTTGGAAAATGATTTGGAAGGAGAGGCTGAGAAGTGTTTGCAGGAGCTTGTCGATAGATGTCTAGTCCTCGTCTGCAAGAAAAGTCTAGATGGAACAAAAAATAGATCATGTAAGGTTCATGATATAATATATGACCTGTGCGTGAGAGAAATTCAAATGGAGAACATTTTTATCATGAATGACATTGTGCTTGATTACTCATATTCAGATTCAGAACGTCGATATCTCACTATGCAAAAAATGCAGCCCTTTAAACGCGTGACTGGTGATAAAATTGATTATTGTCCCCATGGTCTTTATAGGGCTCTTCTTACCCCTGTACATCATCAGTTGGGAGATCATGACAACAACGATCTTATTAAACGAACCCGTTCTATTTTCTCTTTTCATCTTAAGGATTCATTTTTTGTTCTCAAATCAGAGCTTATTCATTTCAAATTACTCAAAGTCTTGGAGTTGAGAAACATAGATATGGATCATTTCCCTGTACAGATTCTAAGCCTAATCTGGTTGAGGTACCTATTATTGCATTTCTGTAAGAAAGTAGACATACCTCCAGAAATTTGAAGGTTATGGAATCTGCAGACATTCATTGTTCAAGGGCCTAGTCTATGGAAAATAACTTTTCCTGAGGAAATTTTGGGACTAATGCAATTAAGGCATCTCGAACTGCCCGAATTTTATCTGCCTAATCCCCCAAGCGTATCTGCTGACAAAGGGAGTCACATGGGTTTTTCAACCATACAAACTATTTCTTACTTGTCTCCATGTTGTTGCACGAAGGAGTTTATTATGAGGATTCAGAAGGTCAAAGAATTAGGAATCAGTGCATATCAGATTGACTCTGATGGGCTGCCTCTCAACAACCTTGTCCATCTGTAGCAACTTGAAACATTGAGTCTTATCTATTGTTTTAGTAGATTTTTGCCAGCAAGTGCAAAAGCTTTTCCAGCAACGCTCAAGAAGCTGAAGTTGAAAAGAAATTTTCTACGTTGGTCGTACATGGACATCATAGATGAATTGCCTAACCTTGAGGTGCTGAAGCTGATGCATGATGCTTGTCTTGGAGAAGAATGGTATCCAAATGTTAGGGGATTTACTCGATTGAAGTTTTTGCTAATTAAAGGTAATCGTCTCAAGCACTGGAAAGTCACAGATGACAATTTTCCTGTCCTTGAGTGCCTTGTACTTAAAGAATGCTATAATTTGAAAGAGATACCCATTGAGTTTGCAGAAATCCACACACTACAACTGATTGAGTTAGATCGGTGTCCTCCCGCACTTGGGGAATCTGCAGCACGAATTCAAAAAGAACAAGAAGACCTTGGAAACAACCCCGTGGACATTCGTATCTCTCATTTACGTAAGTATATAGTATTTATCAGGGTCACACTCTATTTAGGATTTCCACAAGTCAAGTCGTACACAAAAGTAATTCAGCTTTGCCCCATATTCTTTCACAAAAATAACCTTGACAAAATTTGGTTAAAATATCCCTTATATTTCACCAAAATGTCCCCTTAAATATATTTTTGAGCAATTTTGGTACTTTAGTTTAAGCTTGCTAAATGTGAACACATTTTGTCTAATTGTTACTACCTCCATCTATCAATAGTTGTCCATTATTAACTTGACACATAAGTTAAGAAATAGTAATGATAGGGCTAGTTTTACCATATTACCCTTTGAATCTACTCCCTCCGTTT
>NW_025893197.1:0-1297 GCF_002878395.1 Capsicum annuum
ATGGGCACTTTTGTTTTGGGATTTGAACGTACGGCTGAAGATCTGAAGAAGGCCAAGGGAAGGAAAAAGGAAACATAGTCACTCCCTCTCCCAGTGCCCCTACTCAGTAAGTCATTCATCAAGGGTAGTGTCGTGGCACCTATAGAGTTTGGAGCTAAATTGGTTCCTGTTGATTAAAGTTCACATGGTTGAAGCAGGAGAAGCTACCAGTAAGGCAGACGTGTCCAGCTGTCCGGCTTAATAATTGGGAAGTCACTCCTCTCCTCATCAGGAGGGTTTGTTTTCTTTCTATTTATTCGAGTTATTTCAGGGTTGTAATTCTGATTTTAGTTTGTTTATGTTATATTGTCATTTGTGTTTAAACCCTCCTATCTTTCTCTTTTAATGAAATACAATGCCCCATTATTTTGTGTCTAATATATTTTGATTTTATCTTTTTCTTTATACAGTTCTCTTTATGTTGATTCTAATGACATGACATGCATGTGGAATTTTTATCCTAATTTTAAAATCCAAACTAATCAAGATATAATGAAGCAAGAGGGGGAATATGATAAAGAAGAGTCACTAGAGGAAATAAGCAAAGAGTTGGAACAGTTTGAAGACAAGCCGAATCCTAATTTGAATGAAACTGAGCCAATCAATCTAGGGAATCATCACCTGGTTGAAGCGAAAGGAAAGTTCTCCCCTAACTGGCAAGGTCTCTTTATTGTGAAGAAAGTGTTGTCTAATGGAGCCTTATATTTGACAGATATTGAAGGCTAAATAGCATAAATGTCTATCAATGCTGATGCGGTCAAAAGATATTATGTATGATATTTTATCCTTTGTTGATTTTATTGCATGTTTAGTACTTGCATTTTTGAAGATTGATATGATGAAGTCATTTCATTCTTCTATCCAAATATTGTGTCATCCTTTATTTACCCGTTTGAGCTTAGTTTTATTTTTCTTTCATATCCCTTTTTTGGAATCAAATAGAGTCAAAGATAAATGTCAGGAAAATAAGAACAGAAGAAAGAGTTCAAAAATTTTTAAAAAGAAAAAAAAATCAAATCAAAATAAAGAATAAGCTGATGGAATTACGTGTGACCTGATTCTCCTCTCTCGAGGGTGGGATATGTAGGTTGCCCTATTCAAGGCTCGGTCCAACCAAATAAAGATTTTAGAGTCACTAGTCAACAAAACTGGGGCATAAGTTAATGTGTTGTTTGAGTCGATTCCAAAAGTTGTAAGTCCCACCCCACTTCAAGTGTCGTTTGAGCCTCTTGACATCCTTTTCTAACCTTATCCAAAA
>NW_025893198.1:0-1422 GCF_002878395.1 Capsicum annuum
CTGACAACTGTGCTAAGGGAGCAGCTCTATTCCGAGGAGATGGACATAAAGCAACTTCAGGCTAATCTAGCCGCAACAGTTAAAGGTAACGACATTCTCAAATGTGAAGTGCAAAATGTGTTGGCTCTTTCTTGTGCCACACCCAAGTTGAAATGTCTCGAGCTTTAGGTAAGCAGGCAATGTTAAGATCTTATTGCAACGAAATAGTTTTTATTTTTCAACTTTGGATACCTCGCCTTCATTTATGATAGCCTGTTCGCATGTTACTCTCTCTGCATTAGCTTTCTACTTCTGTTTGATTTTAGGTTCATCTTTGTTCCATTTGAAGTTCACGGTTTTCTTTATGAACTTGTATACATGAGTTGCTGGCATGTGGTAGTCTTCTGCGACATGTCTAATCGCCTTAATGTGTAATCACTTGGACCAACCAAGAACATGATAAACTTTGTGATATCCTCAAACCTATTGATCTGATTGTGCTCTGATGTGGTAAAGTTACCCGAAGGGGTTTCAGTAAGTTTGCTCGTTCATCCGACTTAATTCTTGGACAAGCTCATGAGTTATCTACTGTGAATTTTAACAGTTAAAATGGATTCATGATTTGGTTGAACTTCTAAGCTATGAGTGTTTTTTGAATTTCTGATGAAATGTTATTGGTGATCTTTGTGTCTTTCTTGTTTTTCATGGTTTACGGTTGATTCTGGCAGCTGCTAAAAAAGGACGAAAATATCAACCAGCTCACAAATGATTTGCAAGAATGCATGAAGGAACTCGGCGTTGTGAAGGGGATACTACCAAAAGTGTTTCAGGAGAGGGATTTCATGTGGGAGGAAGTTAAGAGCTACAGTGAGATGAACATGATGTTGAATTATGTGATCAACATGTTGAAAAAGAAGGTAGATACCCTCAACGAAGACATTCTTATGAAAGAGGGTCAAATCACAATCTTGAAAGACTGGATAGACAAACCTTTCGACCTTCTTGCAAGTCCTGATTCTCTGTTGGAGAGATGGATGCTAAATGGCCAAACTACAATTCATATTTTGTTCATTGACTATAGTGTTCATACTTCTCGTTTACTTACTGGTTTTACTCTTATTCTATCCCCCCTTTGATACTTGTTAGATAGAAAGTTTGCTTCTTTCTTTTGCAACCTTTTTTGAATCTCCAATTGTAAACATTTCTTTTACTTGCTGGTGATCAAGACAATGAACTTCTTTTGCTTCATTTGGTTTTGTAAGTATTGGCTGTTTTTTGTCTTATGAAGTATTTAGTGGGGATTGGTGCAACCATTTTCTTCTCGTCTATGAGGTAGAGGTATGGTTTGCATATATTCTGCCCGAATATACATCGGGTATGTTGTTGCTGTTGTATGGAGATTGTTATTATACACACAATCTCCATACAACAGCAACAACATAC
>NW_025893198.1:1522-3716 GCF_002878395.1 Capsicum annuum
TTGGTTTTGTAAGTATTGGCTGTTTTTTGTCTTATGAAGTATTTAGTGAGGATTGGTGCAACCATTTTCTTCTCGTCTATGAGGTAGAGGTATGGTTTGCATATATTCTACCCGAATATACATCGGGTATGTTGTTGCTGTTGTATGGAGATTGTGTGTATAATAACAATCGTATATTTGATGTCGGGTCATCCACACTTTCATTCCTTGCAGAGGAAAGCTCATTAAGCTTACTGAGTTAACTTCTCATTGATGTATTTTTTCACTAAGGTTGAATTAAACCGCGCGATAGTATTTATATTTATTTTTGGTTCCTAAATGTATTGAAAGAGTAAGGCGCCACACTAACTTGCATGTACCTTGATGGATTTCACGGGATAGCTACCTTTCCAATAGTACATGTACCATTTGTTCAACAAAAAGTGAATAGATATGAAGAATCACCAAGTGCTTTTTTGCATTTGTGGAGTTTCAAATCTGAACCTCAATTCACAAAATCACTATTTCTTTTCCTTATTCACCTCAAGTAATTAAGAGCACAAACTCTAGGATCACAACGACTGCAATAATTTTTACGCGCTTTATGTAGAGCATGAAGATAAATGGAAAAAGAAGGATAGGTTTTATTCATAATGCAGCATGAGAGAATTCAGTAACAGTAGCTGCTATTGATGCAACAACAACAGGAATATATACCCAGTGTAATTGCACAAATGAGGTCTAGGGACGGAGGTAGAGATATTGTTTCCGATAGACCCTCGACTATAGGTGCTGCTGATAGACGGGATATTATGTCAAATGTATACATATGTTAAGAACCCACATGATCAGTGCTCCATTTAGGGAGAATATACACCAATGGACCAAAGTTTGGCAGCAATATTTGGTTGAATACAATATCTATGGAATGACATACCCGCTAACTCATACAGAACGATTCCAGAACTCAGCAGGCTTGCGGTGCTGAAAAGGAAAACATTCGAATTTCAATGCTATGTGAAAAGGGAAGAAAAACAAATGACTCGAATGTTTTGAATACATAGATATGAGTTGTGGTATAGGGTGTAGACATGCACAAATAGAAATCTAATTACAGTGTGTTGTCCATTCGTCATTCCTCATATAATTAAGACCCTTTTGTCAAAACAAATCTAGTACCAAAATGATAGTGGCATTCAGAGTTCAGGTTTTCTTACACCAATTTTTCCTATGAAGCAAAAAACCTTAATAAGGCTTTCCTTGGAATTATAGAAAAACTAGCCTTTGGTGGGTGGGGGATTTGGAGCATTCCGAGAGGTTTCGTGATTATGGATATTGTAGGCACATTAAGGTTGACGAGGTCAAGGGGCTATTCATAGGATGCGTAGAGGTAGAGCGACGGGGCCAGATGAAATTCCGGTGGATTTTTGGAAGTGCATAGGAGGGGCAGGTATGGAGTGGTTGACTCGGTTGTTTAACATAATTTTCAAGACAACGAGGATGCTTGAAGCCTGGAGGTGGTGTACGATGATTCTGTTGTAGAAGAAAAAGGGCGACATTCAGGATTGCAACAATTATAGGCTTATCAAGTAGTTGAGTCACAATTTGAAAGTTTGGGAGAGGGTGGTAGAGTTGAGGTTGCGGATGACTGTTACCATTTTTGAAAATTAGTTTTTATTTATGACAGGGCGCTCGACTATAGAAGCCATCTTTCTCTTCAGGAGACTGATGGAGTAGTATAGGGAAAGGAAGAAGAATTTGCACATGGTGTTTATCGACTTAGAGAAAGCCTATGATAGAGTTCGCATGGAGGTTCTTTTCTTTGGAGGTATTTGGAGGCTAGAGGTGTACCTATAGTGTATGTTAGGGAGATTAAGGATATGTATGATGGATTGGATCCAAGACTCAGGTTAGGACTGTGGGAGGGGTTTCTATGTTTTTGCCAACCCGGAGGTTTGTGGTGGGAGGTTGCCCTTGGTGGAATTGGTTCCCATTCTAGTGGAGTGTAGCGATTCTTTCTATATTGTTATTGCGTTTTTTTTATGGAAAGGGCTCAATCCCCAAATGTTGGGTTGTGGAGCCTGATTAATATATGATGTACTATTTATATATTAATGTTCATGCGGTTCAACCTCCGCGTGAGAGGTTGTCGGGGGTGGGAGCCCCTACCTGAAGGTAGGGTTCGAGGCAGCGCCCCGACCCAAATTTTAGGCAC
>NW_025893199.1:0-2700 GCF_002878395.1 Capsicum annuum
TTGGGGGTTCTTCAGAATTTGAGCTTATTTTGGAATTGTATCGGCTTAGTGTGGCACTATAGGAGTATAGACATTTTGTTTGTGTTGTTTTGTGTTACTGTTTAGTGCCTACGTGCTCTTTGTTTACAGTTTTTATCTTATCTGTTACCACTTTATATCTGGCATCATGTGCATAACCCGAGTCATTCTTTCTGCAACAAGTCCTTAGTACACGTGTGTACACGACCTCTAGTTGAGTCATCCTTATTTTAGGAGGGGGAGCCGTTGGTTTATATGGAGTAGGTGGAAAGCTGTCACAGTCACTATCGACCATACGCTCCCTCGAACAACCTTGTTAGTGAACCCCAGCATAGGTCAACCTTTAGGTCATGCTTATGTGCATCATATGCGATCTAGCGGGGCCTACTTGGTCCTTTGTAGGAGACTCACCTCTAAAGTATCTCTACGTGCTAAATGTTGCATCCCTGAGGGTAACGTGGTCATTTGATGGATTGATTTGAGAAAAGCAAGTGTTAGAAGTAAAGTGTGTAGACAAGAAATTGTTGGAAAAAAAAGAGAAAAAGAGAGGAAAACAAAAAGAAGAAAAAAAGTTTTGTAGTTGTTTATAGTTTTTATGGTTTTTATTTTTCATAATCCAAAAAATCAAAAAGAGTTTTACATTTTGCATTCATTTTCTCAAAAAACAAAAACGTCAAAAATAAAATAAAAACTCCATTTTCTTTAGCAAGCATTCTCAATTCGAAAACTTTAATTATTTTTTTTTTCAACATGAGCTTTTTATAAAAGAAAAAGTAAAAAAAATGGTAGAAGTTTTGTACATTTCATATAACGAAAATACCGAAAAAAAATTTCTTTCTTAGTTGTTGATGTTAATGTTATGCGAAGTGTCTAATTAAAAAACCCCAAAAGATATTATCGACGTTGTTCGTCATTCATTTTTGGTCGTGTCTCTTAAGTTAGAGTCAGTTGGTTATTTAATCCTTAATTGTCCAATCTGAATGAACTACGCACTCCTGATTCTCCTCTCTTGAGAGTGAGATACTTAGGCAGCCTATTGTGGGTTCGGGAATGTTATTTAAAAAATCCAAAAAATATTTTATTCACTCTTCATTTAGAGTAGGTGTTTCATATACATCTTCAAGATAAAACTACAAAATGATTTTTCTTTAATAGTTTCAAGTTTCATTTTCGTATGAAATTCAAAATTGAAAATTCCAAAAGATTTTTCTTTGGTAATTATAAGTTTTATTTTGTATAGAAATCTGAAAAATTCAAAAAAAGATCTTCTTCACTCTTCATTTAGAGTAGGTGTCATATACATCTCTAAAAGAAAACCACAAAAAGATTTTCCTTTAATAATTTCAAGTTTTATTTACGTATGAATGCAAAATTGAAAATCCAAAAAGATTTTTCTTTGATAATCACAGGTTTCATTTTGTATAGGAATTTTAAAGCTGAAAATTTAAAAAGATTTTCGTCAATTCTTTTGACAATTTGTTATTTTCTTTTCTTCGTAAAGTTTCAAGAAAAAAAAAAGAAAAGAGTTTTATTGACCATTTTGACAAGACTTCACGAACTACGCACACCTGATTCTCTTCTTTCGAGAGTGAGATACGTAGGCGACCTTCTTGGGGTCGGTAATCTTTTCAAAATAAATAAAAAGAGAGAGAAGGAAAAAGAGTTTTGAAAAGTGTTGAACACTAACACATTTGTTGTTTTTTGTTGAGTCAGTTTAAGGTGGTTGGTTTGTGGTATTTTGGCTGGTCCTCCACATCACACCAAATTTAAATGGTTAGTTGTGTCCAACAAAGGTATAGAGAGTGACATCATGGATCAAACAAAGAGTCAAGAAATTGAGAGTTTAAAGGAAGAGAATTTGAGACTAAGGCAACAAATGATGAAAATGTATCGAGCTTGGATCAGTGGGTTGCCTCCTCCTCTATTCCTTCTATTGACCCAGCAATTACCTTGAGTTTTTCATCACAATTGCTAGCTCCATGTCCTACTGTTGTTGATGCACCCCAATATGCCTCGGAATTCATTCCAATCCAAAAGAATCTCAATACTTTCGTCACTCTTCTTCTAGCTTCTCAATATAAGCCTGCTACATTGATAACACAACATACTGTCTGTGCTTTTGTTGCTCAATCTTCTGTTGAGGCTTCCACTTTGGCTATCAATCCAACGATAGTGTTGCCCCAATCTGCTAGTGGACCCATGCTCAATACTCTTAATGATCATTGCTATACTTCCTAGCCCACATCAATGTTAATTGGACCACCAAAATTTCTTAACAAGAAGTCTAGCTTGTCAGAAGAGCTAGAGAAAATAGTTGGAAAAATAAAGAGTGCAGGAAATGCTGTGAAAAGTTTCCTAAGACTTGTGAGTAAAGAAGATGTTTCATACAAAACTGGGGCATGTCTTCAAGTCTCTCTCCAATCCTTGAGATATCGAAATTTGAGGAGCAAGATAGACATAGGGAATCCGTGAATTTGGGACAATATTGAAATCAATTAAGGGAAACTGGAGGGAAGAAGAATAAGAAAGATGCAACTGCCAATGTAGTTGGAGAACGGGCACATCTAAGAAGGCGTCGTCGTTACCGTCAGTCTCAAGCAAAAGTTCATACCTAAGCTCTCTATAATCACTCCCAAAATCCCTTATACTCTATTTCCCCACCTCCATATCTAGTATATTGCG
>NW_025893200.1:0-30553 GCF_002878395.1 Capsicum annuum
CCCCCAAGTCCTTGTAAGTTCTTCATAGCTAGCTTTAAACTTCTCAATTTTTTGGTCATTTCCTCTTGTTCTTCTGTCATAACAGGCTTCTCAGTGTTAAGAGGAAATTCAGGTGGGTGAGTGTAGCCATAAGGATCAATCAACTTAAATAATGCGAGCTCAATAGCATGATGCTGATTAACAGATATATTCAATACAGGCTCTCTCGCAGAGTGGGGAGGCACAACCGGTGGATAAACCTCAAATGTAAGAGCTTTGGTGGAGGTGGTGTTGCAAAAACATGAACAATGGGTGGAGCCGAGGATGTGGTATCTTTGTATTGGGGAATGAGGAGATAAATATTGGAAGTGTTTGGATAGTGTTTCCCCGGGGTAGATCCTGATGCATGTTGTGGCGTGTCAATAAAAATAGGAAATTGTGCATGTGACACCGGAGGCAAGCTAGAAAGATATTCCAGATTATCAGTGGAAAATAGAGGAGGCGGCAACCCATTAGCCCAAGCTCGATGCATTTCTATCATTTGTTGTCTTAATTTTCGAATCTCTTTATTATCTCCTAAATTTTCATTCCGCGAACTCTTTATTTGATCCATGATGTCACTCTCTATATCCTTGTTGGACACAACTAACTCTTCCTGAAATTTGGTGTGATGTGGAGGACCAGCCAAAATGTCACAAACCAACCACCTTAAATTAACTGAATAGAAATAACAAACGTGTTAGAGTTCAACACTTTCTCAAAGCCTTTTCTTTCTCTTTTCCTTTTCTTTGAAAAAGATCACCGAACCCAAGAAGGGCGCCTACGTATCTCACTCTCAAAAGAGAAAAATTAGGTGTGCGTAGTTCGTGAAGTTTGACCACAAAAGGGCCAATAAAGCTCTTTCTTTTTCTTTTTCTTGAAACTTTAAGAAGAAAAGAAAATAATAAATTATCAGAAGAACTGACGAAAAATCTTTTTTTTTTTTTTGCATTTTTCAATTTTAACATCCCTATACAAAAGGAAATCTATGATTACCAAAGAAAAATCTTTTTGGATTTTCAATTTTTGAATTTCGTATGAAAATGAAACTGAAACTATTAAAGAAAAATCTTTTTGTAATTTTCTTTGAGATTATATGACACCTACTCTAAATGAAGAGTGAAGAAAATCTTTTTGAATTTTTTAAATCAGATCCCCGAACCTGTAATAGGCTGCCTACGTATCTCACTTCCGAGAGAGGAGAATCAGGGGTGCATAGTTCGTCCAGATTGGACAATTAAGGGTTAAATAACAAACTAAACATGACTTGAGAGACTCGACCAAAGACAGACAATGACCAACATCAATAAAATCTTTTGAGTTTTCAATTTGACACTTCACATAAAACTGACACCAACAACTATGAAAGAAAATCTTTTTGGTATTTTCATTATATGAAATGTAGAAAATTTCTACCAACTTTTTTTACATTTTTCTTTTATAAAAAGCTCCTATCAAAAAAAAAAAATCTTTTTTGAGGTTTTCAAATTGTGAATGCTTGCTAAAGGAAATAAAAGGAAAATCTTTTTGATGTTTTTAATATTTTTTTAGAAATGAGTGCAAAGGGTAAAAAGAATCTTTTTGAATTTTTGAGTTGTGAAGAAAAAAGTCATAAAGAACTCTAAAAATAAACTACGAAACTCTCTTTTTTGATTCCTTTTTCTCTTTTCCTTTTTTTCAAAATTTTCATGCCCACGCACTTTACTTCTAACACATGCTTTCCCAAATCAGTCCTTCAAATGACCACGTCACCCTCAAAATACAAAACTTAGCACGTAAGGATGCTCGTAAGTTGAAACTCTTATAAAGGACCAAGTGAGTCCCGCTAGGTCTCGGTATGATGCAAATAAGCATGACCTAAAGGCTGACCTACGTTGGGGTCCACTAACAAGGCTATTCGGGGGAGTGTATGGTCGATAGTGGCTGCGAAAGCTTTCTACCCACTCCATACATCCGACGGCTCCCCCTCCTAAAATATGGATGACTCAACTAGAGTTCGTGTCCATGACGTGCACTCTAGGACTTATTGCAGAAAGAATTGACTCAGGTTATGCAAATGATGCCAGATATAAAGTGGTAATACATAAGAGGAAAAACTATAAACAAAGAGCTCGTAGACACTCAACAATGATAAAATAAACACAAATGATAACACAAACAATTTCTATACACTCATAATGCCAAACTAAGCCGATACAACTTCAAAAAATAAGCTCGAATTCTGAAAAATCTCCAGCGGAGTCGCCAGAGCTGTCACACCCCATTTTTTAACCAAAATGAATTGATTTTAAGTTTGAAAGAGTTTTTATTATTAAAGTGACAAAAAGATAAAAAAAGTTGTTTCAAAAAGGACTTTTTATATTCAAAACTCAGAGTCGCCACTTTGCATAAATCGGGTGTGCCGAGTCACCCTTGGATTATATTTTTAAAATGGTTTTGAATCTTTAAACTAGTTTGCGAACAGAGATTCTGATTAAGGAATTCTGTTGATCGAGGGGACGGTGTTAGGCACCCCTCGATCCGGTGGTTCGACCACGGTCGCTTGGTGGAGCATATCGGCTAATTTGACAAGACGAATGTATAAACCACAAAAAAATACATCAAAACAATCAATCAAGCAAACAAAACAAAACAAATCCAAAATTTATAATGTCTAATTCAATTATACAATCTAAAATAGAAAAACTGCGAAAAATATAAATCCTATTCTATACTAGTCCTAGACTAAGCTCCACCCGATGCCTCGGGCCTTCATCATGAACCTCCTTTGCGTACATGATAAGTCGGAGAATTCTCCGATGAATAAGTACATAAGATCTTGGGGCATTCCTTGGTAAAATGAATACATTTTCTCAATTTTATGCGTAAAAATAGAAAGAACCATTTCACAGACATTCACACATTCAACAAATCACCATCCCTAAGTTTGCCTACCCAACCTATGTTTGCCTACCCGAGCTTGATCTATCATGGCATTATCACATCAATGATATCAGTGAATCAAAATAAATTAACGCTTGCTTTTTATCAATTTTAATTTCGCCCTAAACAATTAATTTTAAATCTCAAACGAGATACCATTTTATCATGCAATCCGTAATTACAAAAATCAAACACCGAATCAAAACAAACAATAATTCACACCATCATTCACATAAAGATCATAAAATTATGAAGAAAGAGATGAAAAATGGACCTCTAATTTATTTCAACGCCAAATTATTGATGTTGCCAACGGACCGGAACCAAATTCACGACTCAATCCAACGAACTCAACTCAAATCTGCCAACTCGAGCAAACCCCCAAAAGCAAGCAAACCCGAAATAGTACCTATGAAGTATGGGAACTTTGAATGCTCACTCACCGAATTTTAATCATTTTTTTGATAAACTGATCAGAACGGAGCTCCGACGAGCTCAGGTAAGGCCGGATAACAGTGGTGCGAAGGTATTTCTCAAGTGTTGGTCACCGATTTTGATTAAATTTTAAAGGTGGGTAACCTTTTTCGGTGAATTTAAACAGATTTTTGGCCGATTTTGACGTTTCCGGTGAAAGCTTCGCCGGAATGGCGCTGGTTTTTCCATTTTTGTCTCGTCAGAACCAATCAACCCCTCGTCCCTTTCTTTTCTCTCTCGATATCTCCTACTCTCTCAATCGATCTCTATTTTCTCTCTACCTCTCTCAATCGACCTCTATTTTCTCTCTACCTCTCTCAATCAATCTCCCTCGACCTCTCTTCTGTGTGTGCGTGCTCAGTTTGTGTGTGTTGTAGTATGTGAATCCATATATCATGAGGTGTGGTTATCATCTGAGTTTAAATTGTGTGGAATCAGTGAGTCTTGTGCGTCTGTATCTGTGTGTTCATGAGAGTGACGATAGAAGGAGTGGTGTTAGTGTGGTGTATCTGTGATGATTTTTTTTTCTGGAGAAGAAAAGAAATATGATGTGGAGTCAATATTATTCTGTGGGCCCCCTTTTTTAATTGAAAACCAAAAATGAAATTCCTTTTCAAGAATGTTTTTTTTTTGGGGGGGGGGGGGGGGATCCATCCCTTTTTTTATTTCTCCCTTCCCGTGCCTTTTTGTCTATTCGTTCAAAGGAATAAAAAATGTGAGGGGAGTTAGTGGGGTAGGGTAAGGGTAAGGATAGTGAGGTAGGGTGTGAGTTGGTAGGTTGTTAGGATAAAGTTTGTTAGGATAAGGAAATGTTAGGGATTTAATTTGTTAGGGATTTATTGAAATTTTATTATTTTTATATTTTTGTGGGGTATAATCACATGGATGCGGGTGTATGATGACATATAGTAAAAATGAATGAATTGGTTTTTGAGAGGGACAAAATTAGGTGTCTACAATTTGACCATGTAAATATGTTGCCATTGATTTCTGATTTGTTACACAATTAAAGTTCAGTGACATCTGACAATAACAAAACAGAAATTCACATTTTGAAAAGAAATTTGTAGTGTGGACAATAACAAATTAGAAATTCACACTTTGAAAAGAAATTTGTAGTGTGACGTTCTAAAAGGCTATAAAGTTGAACAGAGGGAATGGGTCCTAGTTGCAATAGTATTGTCACGATTCAAAAATTGAGGTTATGATGTCACCTATCACGACACAGTCTTGATAAATGAAGTCAATCACCCAAAACATAAAGAAGTACGAGATAATAAAGGAAAAAAGGCAAACGAGACTCCTGGAACGAAGTCAAGTCACATATACGTAATAATAATAATGAAAAATTGAAGAAATATAAACTCCTCAAGACTGGTAGCATAAATATAAGAGCATCTAAGTATAACATCCGAAACTGAAATACAAAATAATAACTATCTATGGTGCTAAATAATAGTGTATGCTAGAAAAGGATAAATCATAAAAGTAGTTATTCAATATAAATAATTGGTTATGGTGCTAAATAATACTGTATACTAGAAAAGGCTATATATATATATATATATAAATGAGACTAAATGAGACTATTAGCTTATTCTATGTGGTATGCCTGAGAATTAAGAAAAGCTATTTATTTTTTTTGTGGTTTTTTGAACTTTTTTAAAAAAAAATTCTCATTTATAAATCATAAAATACTATTAATCAATTTCAATGAATTATAATAAATATAGTGATATGTCATTCAATAAGCAAAAGCAAGTGGTGGTTAAGTAAAATCATAAATAATTGATAAATTGTTGTTACCAAAAATAATGTCTATGAAAAGTTACAAGTATTATGACTTCAGTTTTAGCCGTTTTTAATTCTATGATTTTCCCTCATAAATCAAAGGTCATTAGTGCTGAAATTTGTATTATCTTTTGTTCATTAACCTCTAATATAAATAGACCTCAAGTACATGCTTAATTCAGACAATTGACTTGAATCAACTCTGCAAATATGTAACAATTTACCAAATGCTTGTACTTTAATTTTATTACTTCATTTCCCCCCTACAAGTAGGTACATACTATAGTGAAATACTGTTCAACTTAATTGTACCGAAGCAGTGGTTCGCGAGTAGTTGATGCTATTCCACTTGTTGTTTTTGCTCATTCTTCGTCCTACTTATATCGGTTAAGATGTTTTTGCCTTTAGTAGGCATTAGTTTCAATCTTAGTTTTTTCTATTTGTATTTTGGGCAATATAGTAGTGTTTTTATTGAGGTCTACTGAGATGTAAATACTCTCTGAAATGTTTGTGTTTCGTTATCTACTAAAACACTTTTATCTATGCTCCAGGCTTAGCGTAGTGATATATAGAACTCTATCTAACAACTTTCATTTGCTTGTAAAGATAAATAACCATTTCTTTTTCCTTTGCTTCCTTCTCCATTTCCTTCACCTCCCTTTAAACAAATATTATCTTCTAATAACTCTTTGCTTTTTTTATTTTTTAGCACTCAAGTTTTTTTTTTTCAAAGCATTAAATATCTCTCTCTCTCTATATATAGAGAGAGAGAGTAGAATCCTAATATGTAATACATTTTTATTTTTAGCATTCATATGTTCTTATTGTCTTTTAGTAGAAGAGAGATTGTTATGTAATTTAATTTTTCTATAATGACGAGGTATCTGTTATTTTTGTAGATTTAATTTTGTAATTGATAATTATCCGTATTTCTATTGTAGTAAGAGTGAATTTTTTTAGTAAAAATTGAAAAAAAAGAGCAGGGATCTACAAATAATATGACATAAAGATAATTAAGAAAAAAAGCTATCTTTTCAATATATATATATATATATATATATATATATATATATATATATATAAAGGAGAATATTAACTCATCATATGTGGCATGCCTTAGAGGTCTCCAATACTATTTATCTTTTTTGTGATTATTTAAATATTTTTTATTTGAAATGGCTTTAAAATTCTATACAAAATAAATTTTGGCCTTTAAAATGGTGCAATTTTAATTATCAGTTTTAGAAACAAAAGTTATGCACGTTTACTCTTTAAAATGGTGCAATTTTAATTATCATTTTAAAAAATAAAAGTTATGCACATTTACTTAAACAAAATTCCCAACTTCTACTACGTACATTAATAATTTCATGATGAGTCTTTTTCACTACCCAATTAACTAAGGTACAGTGTATATCATTGGTTTATGAATCATTGATAATATTAGTAAATTCACATTAATATTTTTGGGAGTTATAAATTTTTTAGAGAAATTAAAGAGTTGCCTCCCATTATTCAACATGAGTCGTTTAATATCATCCTAGTTTCCTTCATTAGCTTAAATGTTTGATTTACTCTTATTTTTGTAATTCATTCACGATTCATGAATTTGACTCGTTAATCATATTTAGATGAATATTTTCTATTTTTTTCTTCTCTTTCTGTTATTTCAATTTATTGATATTATTTTTTCAAATTTAGTCTTCCTTTTCTTTTTAATAGAGCTTTCTCTATGCGACACATATTATAATGCAAGAAGAAAGTTGATTTTCATATTATTTTGGAATATAAATTTGATTGTTGTTGTGCATTTCAAGTTCTCTCTATACACTTTTAGGATATTGATTTTTTTTCAAATATAATATTTAAAGTTTTTTAATGAATTGTAGGAATTATTATGAGGTATGATTTAGTAACCCCATGATAAATAAATATTCATGCAAGTTTATAGTTATCTTAATTCTTTTAGTTACATCCCTTTATTATCCTAATCACAAACTTTCTTTTCCATCAACATGTTGTTACTATTACTCTTCTCTGAAACTTAATGTAGAAGTTGAAAGATATTCGTTTCAACTAATGAGAAATTGAAAGGAATCTTTCATGTAGTTGTAGAATATTAGGAGTTTTTATCATTGAACTTTAAAAATTATTATATAAATATTCTGTTGGGGCTTTTATAATATGCCTTTAGTTACTGTTATATGTTCAATAAATTCAGCTTTTAATTTAATTTACTTCATTTGAATGATTATTTTCTACTTTTTATAGGTACTTTCCTTTAAAAAATGATTTTGCTAGTCATTGATGAGTGGAATGTCAATAATAATAATAAAAAAATTAATCCAAAAAAATCAGAAAAGGGCATTTCTTTAGTTGAGCGAGTTCTTTTTTGACTAGGATCGATTGAAACTTCATGTCCAAAATTAAAGCGTTTATAGAGAATTCTACTCAATCATTTTTTTCAAGGTTTACTATTCGTATCACTTTGCGGACTACTTTCTTTTTTAAGCTATTTTTCTCTTTTTGTCCTTACTTAAAAAAACTACATATTTACAATCTATATATATATAAAAGCAAAACTAAAATAAGACAAGAAGCCACGTGGCAAGATATTAAAAAGTCACGTAGCAATTTTTAGGACATAATTTAATAATGTTGTAATAATAATGTATTAAAAAAATTAAAATATTTGAATTTAAAAATATATTAGTCTTTATTTGAAAAAAAAAATTATTAGCTTAAAAATAGAAATTCATGGTTAAAGAGTTTTGAATGAATTTTTACTCTTTCATGTTTATCTCTTTAAAAATTTAAATAAGTATTATAAAACTATCTAAATATAATTTATATAAATATTAAATAAAAGTTAAAAATATAATAATATTAATAATAAATAATAGCAGTAAAATTAGTAGTAGTAGTGCGTAACAACAATAATAATAATAGTAATAATAATAATTAAATAAGTAAATAGTAGTAGTGACAATACATATAATAGAAATAGTAATAGGAGTAGTAGTAGTATTAGTAATAATATTAACCAAAAAAAATCTCTCTCTATATATAAAGGCAAAACTAAAACAAGAAAAGAAGCCAGATATTAAAATGCCATGTGGAAATTTTTAGGAAATAACTTAATAATGTTGTAATAATAATGTATTAAAAAAATTAAAAATATTTGAATTTAAAAATATATTATTCTTTATTTTAAAAAAAAGATTTCATTAGCTTAAAAATAGAAATTCATGGTTAAAGAGTTTTGAATGAACTTTTACTCTTTCATGTTTATCTCTTTAAAAATTTAAATAAATATTATAAAACTATCTAAATACAATTTATGTAAATATTAAATAAAAGATAAAAATATAATAATAATATTAATAATAAATAATAGCATTAAAATTAGTAGTAGTAGTAGTAGCAATAATAAGTTATAATAATAATAATAATAATAATAATAATAATAATAATAATAATAATAATAATAATAATAATAATCTCTCTCTCTCTCTATATATATATATATATAAAAGCAAAACTAAAATAAGACAAGATGTCAAGTAGCATAATACTAAAATAGCCACGTGGCAATTTTTAAGACAAAACTAAAAAATACTATGTAATAAAAATATTGTAATAAAATTTTTGAATTGAAAGATTAAATATTTGAATTTGAAATGCATTGTCCTTATTTAAAAAAAAATCATTATCTTAAAAGTAGAGAATTCATACTTGAAGAGTCCTAATAGACATTTAATATTTCAAACTTATCCCTTTTTAAAATTTAAATGTTGCATCAAATATTTGAATACATGTGATTTAATACTTAATAGAATTAGCAATAGCAGTTAATATTTTTAGCCTACTCTAATTTTAATTATATGATTATGATTTAAAAAAAAGGCAACTTCTAAATAATTAGAAAATTAAAAATCAGCTTAACCAAACTGAAATATTATTAAAATTTAAAATTAGAATTCTACTATTTCATAGTAATCTATAAACAAATAATAGTAAAAGTAATAGTAGTACATACATGGTGTTAGTAAAGATAGTAAAAAAATAATAATAATTAAAAAAAAGTTTTAAAAAAAGAAAGAATAACAGTGACATTACGTATGGTAGAAGTATTAATTGTGGTAGTAGTAACAATATCATTATTGTTATTGTTTTTTTTTTTTTTTTTTTTCTGGTGACCATTGTTATTGTTATTTATCCCTTACCCCCATTATCTCACTAATAAAAATTATTTTAAAATTTAAATTAAAAATAAGTTGTTTGATTGGTTACTTTTTTATAGCATATTTTTCTCTTTATTAGAAACTAGAAGTTTTTGTTCCTTTTTTTTTTTATATTTATATTTATCCAAATTAATATCCTAATTAGTGTACTAATCTTCTTATGGAATTTGAATTCAAATAAACTTTGAGTTGGCATTGATTTCTAACTTCTTAACATCTCTATATATATTTCTACAATGATATATAATATTAACTTCCTTCTTCTTTGCTATTGATCATTAATTTTATTCATGAATTTATTTATTACATTCTTCATATTCTTTATTTTTTAGAAATTTAAAATTTTTATTTTTTTATATACAGATGATCGATGGTGTTATTACAGATTAATTTATTTTCACTATACAAGTAAGTAATATTTTTCTGTTCGTTTGATTTCTGATAAAAATAAATTTATATACGTAAATGAAAAATAAAAGAGAAAACTACCGAAATTAGCTTATAGTGGGCCGTAATTACCACTTATAGCTTCACTTTCCCGTAATTACCTTCTGTAGCCTAGCCATATGTTAAGTTTTAGTTAATTACATTTTATAGCCTACATGCCTTTAATTGCCGTATTTAATTACGTAAATATGGAATGTATTTCTCTCTTTTTTTCACTTTTTTCCTTTTCATTTTTTTCTTTTTTTTCCTTTTCATTTTTCTCCTTTTTTTAAATTTTTTTTCTCTATTTTCTATTACTCTTCTTCTTATTTTGTATTTTTTCTACTTCTTTTTTTTTTCTTTTCATTTTTCTCCTTCTTTTCATTTGTGCGAACTAACAAACACAAACAAGTGTGAATTATAAAATACAAATACAAATACAAATGTGAACTATAACATATAAATACAAGTGCGAACTATAAAATACAAATACAAATGCAAACTATAACATACAAATACAAGTGCAAACTATCATTTGTATTTTTTAATTATTGAAAAGGAAAGATTGATTTTCTTTCTACAAATACTTGTTTGTTTTTATTGATACGAGTTGTATTTATTGATACAAATAAATACAATTTATATTTTTATACAAATACATATTGTATTAATATTTATAAAATTATTTGTTTCATTTGTTTGTAATTTTTTTTTCTTTTTTGCAGGCATGATTTTACTGATATAAATCCATTATACAAAAGGGTCCAACTATCCAAGGCTAGCAACTGTCGATGAGGAAATAAAATGTACTCCACATGACGATATATAGGAAGTCGCAGAGACATTTGTTTGTAATTGTATTTGTATTAAGTGATATTTATTTATATATAATATGAATGATAATTTTGACACATAAATACAAAATGGTATATTTGTATCAAATGATACATTATATATTTATATATTTTAAAATTAAAAAAATATAATTAATGCATTTACTTGTTTGTATACAAATACAAATGATAAATTGTACCTAGTTACAGCTAAATACAATATGCAATTAAGTTACAAATACAAATATAAAATAATTCTGTACAAATAAAAATACATCGACGAAAATAGAATATAAATACAAATATAATCTAAATATACAAACACAATAAAATCATAATACAAATATAATTCAATATAATATAAAGTCAATTATAAAATACAAATACAAAACAGTTCTGTAAAATACAAGTGTGAATTATATAAAATATAAAAGATGGTCCGAAATAACAAATACAAATACAAGTGCGAATTATAGAATACAAATATATACGCGAACTACAAAATACAAATACAAACACGAACTTTAAAATACAAATACAAATACAGTTGTATCAATAAATACAAAAATATAAATGACGGTGTGACTACAAACAGATAGATAATTATGGTATTGACGTTATCATCTATGACTTGTGCTCGAGTAGTCATATTTTTCAAAAATACAAAAAATATAAAATAGATTCCAAAAAAAAATGATAAAAAAATAAGTATAAAAAAAGAAAAAAAAAGAGAAATAGAAGTTAGAGATAGAAGAGAGAGAAAAATATTTTTAAAAAAATAGAAAAAATTAGAAAAAAGAAGAAGAAGAAGAAAAAACGAGAAAAACACAAAAAAGGAAAAATATAAAAAAAATGAAAAAGAAAAAAATGGTAGTATTTTTTACGAGACTAAATATGTAGTGTATTTATATTTTTTATGAATACAGACCACTGAGTAAAAGTGAATACAACGGTTGTGAATCGAATACAACAGCTAAATGGTACTGTATTTATAATTTATATGAATACATACTATTGATAAAATCTAATATAGCGGACGTAAATTGAATATAACGGCTATAAATGACAATTATGTAAAATATGGCTATGAAAGGTGAGTTTTCCAGAAAAATGTAGCTATTTTTTAAAGATCCCCAAAATAAAACCACCTTTAGTTGAGAAGTTAAGTTGATTTTTTTTAAATGCTAACTTTTGTTATTACTTTTATATAATTTAAATTTAAAAAATAGATGCTCACATTAATTTATGTGTTTTCAATTTTTGTGATGAATTAATTATCTAATATGATCTTACGAGATTTTACAATGATTTCAAAAGTTAAATATTATGGGTTCAAGTTTGAAATTCCACATCAACCATTTAATTTGTTAGCTTTAAATTTATTGTTTTTAAATATTCAGTGAATTGTTTAACATATATACACAATTTAAGTCAATTTATATAATTATTCGCTAATTATTTTTTTTTAAAAAGGTAGTATATCTTCAATGATTTTTTTCATCTAAACATGCGAATCAATTTTAAAAACTAGATAAAATTTAAGCTGTGATAGATATTTCTTTCTATTTGAATCTGAGATTAGAATGTTTAACATTACATATTTATTTAATTTTTTTAATATATAGAGTAAAAAAAATCATGATAACTAAAACACAAGCAACAATTCAAATTTTTATAATGATAGTTTCTTATGTTGATAATGTTCTAATTAAACAAATAAAATATTAAATCACCATAAATTTTAAATGTTATAACTTATAATATAATTAAATATTAACTGCATAGTTACATATTAAAATTATTTTTCATATAATAAATTTAAGATTTTTCATTTTCATCTAAAATTCATATTTAGAATAATATCCAAGAATATCATTATGGAAATCCTTTGATTCTTAGGATTAGTTTAAAAAAAAATTAATCTGAGAAAAAAAATTTAAATAGAATATGAGATAAAATTATAGTTTGATAGATGTAAAAGTATTTAACTTAGAATTTTAAATTATAACCACTTATAACAGATTAGATTATTTGAGTCTTCTTTTAATCTATATTTTATTATTTTGGCATAACAAAGCTTATTTATTCTAATTTATATATATAATGAAGTAATAATACACATATTATTACTATTCATAAATTTTAAATGAGAAACGGGAACAATAGAATAAAAATTTATATTGTTTTTGACAATCTGAAATTCTTAGGTTGTAAACAATTTAATAAAAAAAAAAATATGAAACATTTTTTTTTTTGTAATTACATAATTATTTTTACTCATATAGATTTGATTTGAGGGGGGAGGATTGGAAGTGAGGGGATGTACTTTTCCAAGTGACACTCTTTGCTTTTCTGGCTTCGAAGATAGAATATTTTTTTTTAAGAAAAATTGAGAGTAGGGGGTGAGGGTGTGGAGATGGAAGTGGAGGGGGAAGGGGGGGGGGGGGTGTGGAGGGGGGGGGGGGGAGTTGTGGATGGGTGGTGGGAGTTGATATATATATATATATATATATTATATTGGGAAATAATATGATAGTTTTTTTTTTTTTTTTTTATGTACCTACAACGATTACAAGGATAACTGAAAGAGGGTTATAGGATGAAAAAAAATATTTTTTATATATATTGATATGATACTACATGTATTTGATATCATTGTATACAATCAAAACATTTCATTATTAAGTTTCACAATTTACAGTTACCTGATTATTTTTAATATATTATAATAAATTAAAATTATATTTAATAACATATTTTATGGTCGCGCGAAGCGCGGCTAAGTTTCCTAGTATTTAATAATTTTAAAGGGCCAAACACATCGGTAGCTACTCAAACTTGTCCCTAAAATTCACTTACGCCTCTAAACTAAGGCTTGTAGCTATCAAATTCCTCAAGTGCTAAAGTTGATACCTATCAGACACAAAATACTGAGTTGGCAAGGAGCCTCAAGCGCGTGAATAGTAGAAAAAAAAAATATTTTACTTTTTTTAATTAAAAAATTTATATTTAAATTATTTTATTAATATATATTTTTTAATAATAAATTTTTTTATTTTTTTTTATAAAAAAAAAGACCCCCAGCCTCCTTCCCCTCCCCCCTCACCCTCTCCCCACTTGCCCGTCTCTTCTGCTAAAGAAACAAGAAACGTGAAGATAATGGAGAACACCATTAGCGATAGCAACTCCATTAACAACAACAAAATTCTTAATCAATTTTCACCACTGAAGACGACATCAAAGAACGGAGAAACTCCATTAAGCACAAAACCATTTTTCACCATTATCAACAACATAAAAAATGTGAAAAAAAATTCTTTCTTTTTTACAAAATCAGTTAATTAATTAAGAATTTTTTTTTCATTTATTAATGAAGTTGTTGATGGAGTTGATGATTTAACAAAAATTAATTTTTATTGACTTTTTTTCACCATTGTAGTTCGTATTTATGGATTTAATACCAACGTATATATATGGAAGATCATGACTGTATGTGTGTGTGCGAACAACGGGGTGGGTGGGGTGGGATGGGGGCTTTGTGTGTGAATACGATGGGGAGGGGGGTGATGATAATTGGGTTGGGTGGGTGTGAAGACGCCGGGGCAGGGTGGGGGTTGTGAAGAAGACGATTGCGTGGGGGTGGGGTGCTTTTTTTCTTTTTCTTTTTTAATTAAGAAATTATGATTAAATATATAATTAAATAGAAATTATTTTTTGCCACGTGTTTTTTTTTTATTGGGCATTTTTTGCTACGTCATGCGAGTGTAGCACACTCTCAATATACATTTTGCTGATTAGGCAAAAAATGTTCAATAGGAACAAAATAGGGAGTTTAGGGGTTTGATAGGTACAAACCTTAGTTTAAGGATCTAAGTGAATTTTAGGGACAAGTTTGAATGACTATCGATAGGTTTGGCCATTTAAAAGGGTGAACTTGCCTTCTTTCTGTGAAATGGAGCATAATGAGCAAACAATTGTGATTGTGATTTGCTTTAATGGCGCTCACATGATAGAAAAATTGAATTGGAAGTTCTGAAAATAAATAAGAGACAGTAGAGGGCGTGGATTTGAAAAATAGAGTTATAGTCCTAAGTAAATTCAAATAAAATAAATGTAGTGTCTAAGTTGCCTTATATTACTAATTTCCTTATTTAAAGTCTAAATATTTATAAAATGACAATATTTGAGAAGTTACTAAAAATAAACTTTAAAATGATTCGACTGTGTGAGGAAAATTTTATAGCCTTAACCAAAAAAAAAGAAAATTTTATAGTGAAAGTGTATAGTAGAAAATTTAATATAAAAATAAGATGATGGAACTTATATGAACTTGTATTCAAATTGCATCCTTTCACTTGGTTTCTTATAAAAAAAACATATATTTATTTTTCATTCACACCTTTTAAAAACCTAAAACTAATACTTCCTCCATTTCAATTGTTTGTTCGATTTTGACTTGCTAGAGAATTTAAGAAAGTAAATAAAATTTTTTGGACTTGTGGTTTTAAGCGAAAAGATATGTGGACTGTACCACATTATCATTTGATTTTGTGATTTTAAACATGCAATTAAATAGTTGATATTAGAGAGTTACTAGATTAAAAGGAAAAAAATATAAGTACTTTTTAAAAATGAACTAAAAGCTTAGTTCTCCAAATGTCTGAGTTTGAAAAATTAAGCCAACAGGGAAAAAAACAAGGAGAATAAAACAAATAGTTGGGTCTCACAGCAAGAAAAAAATCTGGTTTGGGAGTTTTGGCACTGCTGAAAAGGCTCATGGGCTTATCAATATAAGAAGCTCGAGTTTCAGAAACTAGTTAACGCGCAGCAGCAACATTACACTAATAAGCATACTCATTGTAAGCAAAATGGGAAACTGAGGGAATCAGTAAATATTAAGCAAGAACATGCCTCTAGATTGTCATGAAAGATTTCAGCCTGAATCAGCTAGTGGATCAGAAATTGATGTTTAGGTCTCAAATTTATTTAATGAAGGAACTGGTTCTCAAGAAATAGGCATTGCTGAAGAAGCTTCTGTGTATATCAGTCTAAGAGCAAACAAGTATTCTCGTGTTTAATGGCTAATGCCCATGGCAACAACATCTGATGAGTGTAATACTACTACGAGCTTCAATTCTTAAGCTAAAAGAAGCTTTGTTGAGAAATTAAGCCAAGAAAATAAGGAATATAGATCAAAGAAAATTTGTGATCAGATTCAGCAGTCTGAATCATCACCTATTATTGCGGTATCCTTGTATGTGTATATACATATCTTTGGAGCTCAAAAGAGATCACGGAGATATACATTTGAAATTAGAAAGCCCATCAATAAGAAAATAATCTGTGTCCTTGAGTAGGAGCCTTTAGTCATGAGGGTTTGAGTGTGGTGGGTGTCTTTGGTCTGGAGTGTAGTTACTACTAGGTGGGTGTCCTCTTTCTTATGTCTTATTGCAATTGTGAGTATTTCGCTTATTTTCGTATTTCTCTGATATTTATTTTGTATTTTATTTTTATTATTTCTTTTTTCGTATTTCGTTTATGCCATCCATCCGGTTTCATGTTTCATTACGGTCTTGGTGTACTATTCTCTATCTTGAGCTGGGTTCTATCGGAAACAGTCTCTCTACATCTGCGGAGGTAGTGGTATGGACTGCGTACATCTTATCCTCCCCAGACCTCACTTTGTGGGGAATACACTGAGACTGTTGTTGTTGTTGTTGTTGAAGAGGCTTCACAAACTTATCAATCTAAGAAGCTCGAGTTCAGAAACTAGTCAGGGCGAAGCAGCAACGATGTACTAATAAACAACAAACTCATTATAAGAAAGTCGAGAAATCAAAGAAATTAGTCAACAATGTCAAGCAAGAACACGAAAACGTAAATTGCAAACTCTCCCTCACATTATAAGAAGCTCGAGTTTCAGAAATTAGTCAAGGCGACGTTGCAACAATGTACTAATAAACAACAAACTCCTTATAAGCAAGTCAGGAAATCAAAGAAATTAGTCAATAATAATGTCAAGCAAGAACATGAAAACGTAAATTGCAAACACTCCGTCACATTATCAATTAACAAAATAATGAACAAGTGAAAAGTTTTTCGGAGACAAAGACAAACGAAGCTCTACCAACAATACTAACACTACTCTCTCCTAGCACACACATGTTGGTTTTTTTTTTTTGCATGTTTGGTGTCACTGAATTGGCGTAAGCAAAGGTGTCCATGTTGGAAATTTTATCTGCTTTCGTTCCATGAGGCAACACCTGGAAAAAAAGAAGAACAATGAGTATACACATATATTGTAAATTAGAGATAAAAGGAGGAGGGTTAGCAGTTTAATACACAACTGGAAGACAAACATCATTTGTTTTCAAGAAACAAATTAGAAAAGGAAATCAGGGATGTTGTTAAGGAGATTTGAAGAGGGAGATGAGTGAAATTTGCTCGCCCAGGCCCCGGAAGCTAGTGGTACCATAGGGGATTATAATGTTATGTTCCGACAGTATGGGAAATGAGATAGAAAAGCTAAAGACTAATGAAGGTAAACTGAAGTCTATAGCTACAAATCAGCTAACTCAGCAGTGTGCAGAGCTATGTCGATCGGAAGACATTAAAAATCCAGAGCTAGAAGGAGACGTTGGGACACTCCATAAAACCCATAACATTTATCAATCTACTTCTGCAGGTACAAGCAAAGGAGTTAATAAACCAAGATACCAGAATGCAAATATGAACAAAATATTTGAAAAACCATTTACCCCAAAAACACAAAAAGACCATTTATTCATACCCCCACAAGTTAACACATACCGAGATAGCCTAAACCAAGACAAAAAAGTATACAACTACACCGCCCAAAAATACATAGAAAATATATACAGAGTACAAACCTTTCTAAACCATAACCCCAGAGCTACAGATATCAAAGAACCAAATACCAATTATATAACCCAAAAATTACAAGGATACAATAAACTAATAGCACTACCCAAAACTAACCCAAGCCTAGTTAAAACTTGTTTTGACTATGGACTACTAAATACCATATACACCCAAGACGGAGAAGAGCTGACAGCTATGGAAGAACTATACAAGATATTTACTACCTATAAAAGAATAACAAAAGGAAATTTATTTTATATAAAGTGTTATACTGCACCAGCAGTGTGATTCTAATTTTGATATTTCATCTTTTTGTGTAACTATTGAATTTTTACTTACTCCGGCAAATATATTATAATGTAGTCTTTCTATTCTTATTTTTAATTCTTTTCGTTTTTCAGAGATAATTTGTTTTAATTCTTTATATTGTTGTATTTTATTCATTTTAAATTATATTTATAATATCTCGGTGGATATCTAAATCTAATTTTATCATAATTAAGTGGTATATGTTTCATTCTTCTAGATTTTAAATGTGTTATTAATTTTGATTCAATACTAGATATTGATGTAATTAAGTAGGCTAGTTTTTGTGGATTTTCTTTTGTTTTATTTAGACTTATATATTCTGAATAATTACTAGTTAACGATTCTTTAATTTTTCTAAAAGCTTCTCTATTTTTAAATGGTCTTCGCATAATTAATTTAATATTTTTGTAGGTAAATTTTTTAACTCTAAATCTGATTTTAATTCTAACTTATACATTCTAACAACTCTACTATATATCTCTTCCGTACTTCTTAAATATGAATTTAAGTGTAATGAATATATAAAATGAATTTAAATATGAATTCGGGTAGAATATGAATTTAAATATGGAAAACTGCATGGAGAGCATAGCTAAGACTTCAATTATAAAAAATAGCATCACTTTAATGAAATTACCTTGTGTAGCAAACCTAGCATTATTTTAAGTGTGGTCCCCCACTTTATGCGTCTCTGAAAAATTACCGTATTTAACATCGGAATTTCACGCCAATTGCAGACTAATCTTTCTCTTTCCTTTTAACTTTACCTTTTCTCTTTCTCTTTCTCTTTCTTCCCAAATCTTTCTCTTTCTTTGTAACTTTACCTTTTCTCCTTCTCTTTTCTCTTTCAAATCTCTCAAATTTTACTTTCAATTTTTTTTCCTCACGTTTTTTATTAGGATTGTGATCCACAAAACAGGTAACTATTAAATTCAGTTATTGCATGTTATCTATTTCTCAATTTTTTTTTAATATTTTGTATTGTAAATCATTATCAAGATCGTTTTTGTGAGTTGATATAGTTGAAAAAATTGATTTTTGGATGAGAATTAAAATTGAATTTTGTTTTGTTGCGATTAATGAAGGATAATCAGAGTTGAATGGATATTGTAGATAATTTTGAGTTTATTTATTGTTGATAGTTTTTTTTTCAATTGTTTTTCAGTGAAATTTAATTTTTTATGAGTTGATATAGATGAAAAAATTAATTTTGGATGAGAATAGGAACTGAGTTTTATTTTGTTGCGATTAATGGAGAATAATCGGAGTTGAATGAATATTGTAGATGATTTTGGGTTGATTTGTTGTTGAAGAAAACATAGAGGAAGATGTATTTTTTTTTTGTATATGTATTTTTATTTACTGTTATGTATTTAGGAATTTCAGTAAAGTTGTTATCAATTTTGGGTAATATATAATTTTTTTGAGAAGCTAATATGTATTTAGGGATTTCAGTAAAGCTGATTTGTGAAGATGATAGGTTAAATATAAATTTTTGGTTAACATGTTTTTATTTATATTTTTTGTAAAGCTGCTATGTTTAGTTGTATTTGTATGTTAAATGAATTTTCTAAGTTGAATGTATGGAATTTATTATACTTGTTATGTATTTTCAGTATATTGGAATGTTGAAATATAAAAATACATTCGTGGTTATGGACGTATTTGTATCTGTTGAAATACATACAGCTTTTTAAGTAAATTTTCAATACAATTTATGTCGGTTTTCCATATATACAAATGACTGACTAAATATACATTTAAGGTATACGTTGATAGTTTGTATGTTTTATAGATACATATGTACTTTCATTTGTATTTTTGTTAGGTTCAACATACATTTTAAGGTATAGGGAAACATTTGTATTTCTATGCATACATATCAAATTTCATATGTATTTTGCTTTAGTGATGATTTTGTATTTTTGTTTTGTTCAATATACATATGCATATTTATATGTATTTTTTGATGTGTTAATTATGTTTTATTATTTTTTACAGTTTATTAAGGGGTAGTTTTACTTTGTATATGATACGGGAATAATCACAGATATGGACTTAGGAGAATCCGTGTTGGACCCGAGCCTTGGCATGTGCAATTGAAGTGTAAAAGAGGCCCAAAATGCACCCAAATCAGCCCATAAATTACACTAGATGGGTGCTCATTCTTGAAGGGCCTTTTTGGTCATTTTAACTTCTATTTATTTTGTAATATATAAGGAACATATTAGAGGTTATTCACTCAGTCTTTGGATGATATTTGTAAGTCTTGTAAGACTTGAAATACTATAGTCAGGGCTTGGAAAAGCCACCAACCGGAACTAGGACAAGATCTAGTGTGGAATCGCTAGTGATTGTAAATTACTTGGAACATTGATGCTTGGGAGGTGGAATCCGATCTTGTATTTTTGTAAGAGATAGGTTTATTGTTGTGTATATTGTTAAGGGTCCAAGATTGTCCATTCTTGGGTTCTTAAGATTATAACTTCATGTGGTTTATCTATCTATCCTTTTACCTTCTTGTAATCTTGTTTATTGTTTGTATTGTAATCTTGTGTTCTTGTTGTTATTGTTAAATCTGAATCTTGTGTCTTCTTGTTTATCATCTTGAGTTCATCTTCTTGTTGTTGTTGTTGCTGTTTTAGTGTTGAAACACACCATTATATCTTTTATTCTTGTTGTTGGTAGTGAATCCGAGAGTGGTCTCCAAAAAGGTCCTCGGATCCTTAAGATTTACGGACTGTTTTGGAGTTGTTTCATGTTTCTCTGATTACTCTTATTTCAGTATCGGTGCCGCGTGATGAAATATTCATTGTAAGAAAACTTTCAAGTTTGCACCACATATGTGCTGCTACAGTGATAATGATATTGAAGGAAGTTTACAGTTCATATTGATGTGTTATTTGTAGAGGATTTGTAAGTTTGTACAAAATATATTTTAATTATTATTCAATATTTTTTTTTGTAGGGACTGTGGTTTGTATATGGTTACATACGCAGAGTGTGTTTCTTATGGTCAAGGCATCTGGCAGTTGAGTTTAATCCTAACGTTTTTCGTACAAGATATGTTTCACTATTGTGGAATTACATCATGAGGAAAAAAGAAGCAAAAGCTCAAAGTGACGACGAAGCGTCATTGAGGCCTGTTAGAAAAAGCAAGATAACTAGTGTCACAAAAGTATTAGAAGTCTGAAGGTTGATGATTTTATTACATTATGTAATTGACAAGATTTAACTGGATATTGATATTAATTGTAGAAACTTATTTTATGTTTTAAAGTGAATCAAAGTTACTTATTTTTTAAGTGAATGAAAGTAGTTCACTTTAGTCTCTTATGTTGAATATGTTTTCAATAATTTTGTAGTCTGTGTTTTATTTCACTGTTCAATTTTATTTGTTACAATGAGATTTAGCTTCAAAATACATATGCAGTGTTCAGATTTTGCAATATATACATATGCAACATTCATATTAACTTAAAAATAAATATGCACTTAATATCATATGTATTTTACTCTTGGTTCATTTTCTTTCAAATATATATGAAGTGAATCAAAGTTACTAATTTTGAACTGAATGAAATTAATTCATTTTAGTCATTATTTTAGTCTGTGTTTTATTTCAGCATTTAATTGTATTTGTTACAGTGTGATTTAACTTCAAAATACATATACAGTGTTCAGATTTTGCAATATATACATTTGCAGTATTCAGATTTAACTTAAAAATCATATGCAGTTAATATCATATGTATTTTAATCTTTGTTCATTTACTTTCAAAATACATATGAAGTGAATCAAACTTTACAAATTTTGAAATGAATGAAAGTAATTCATTTTAGTCTTTTATGTTTAATATTTTTTCAATAATTTTGTACTTTGTATTTTATTTCAGTGTTCATTTTTTTTTGTTACAATGAGATTTAGCTTAAAAATCAAATATGTTCAGATTTTGCAATATATACATATGCAATATTAATATTTAACTTTGTTCATTTACTTTCAAATACTTTTAAATACTTTCATATTACAAATACGTATAAGTGATCATATTTGAAAAATATCTCAGTTATCAAATGCATATACCCTAAAACATAATATTTTTCAAATAGAAAGCATATGTATTTTTCTATCAAATTTAGTAATACATAACTTTATTATTAATTGTTAATTATACTGCATTATAGAATATGATCGATAAAGATCTTAAAACTCACAAATGAGTTCATTATTCTGAAAAGTGCAAAAGAAATTATAAAGAAAGAATACAGAAGAACAAATGTATCATTTACTATATTTTCTACATGAACGCCTATTGTTACTCTTAGACCCACAACCACTGCATGAGTTGATGTTCTTCTTTTCAAACATATCCCTGCTCGATTTTAACATCTTCAGCAGATGTATTTGACACTTGATGCAAATTATTTTGTATGTCACTTCTTTCAACAACACATACATTATGTATTTGTATTTGCCCTGCATTACTAGTGATTTTATATTCCAATCTGCTGCTCAAATCCACATTTATGTGAGATGCCAAAAGATTGTGTAGTTCATTGAATGATGTCATCGTACTCAACAGTATTGCATCAGTGACGTACTCTTCATAGTTTTTTTCATACGTCCACCTTTCAGAGTGCTTCACGAGAACTGATATTTTTTCATTGCTAACTTATTTCACCTAAAATACAAAAATATACATATTTGTAAGTTGTCAATTGTTACAACATACACTTACACAACAAAAACTCAAATAAAATTCTACAACTATAAACGTAGAATTACGAAAAAACTACTCCCGAAAATACAATTACGAAACATACAACTACAGATAAAATACAATCAAATACAAACAAAGACAACAACTACTACTAAAAATTCTACAACCAACAACTACTCCTAAAAATATAATTACGAAATATTTGTTAAACTTAAAATACAAACACAGAAAAATTTTCCAGACAAAATACAACTAAAAATTAGTTGTTCAATGTTAAATACAATCAAAGCCACAACCTCCATAATCGAGCAAACCAACTTATATATAAACAAACTTTCCACATATAAAGATATGCTATAAATTTCGAGAATCAAAACTCCAAAAAAAATGAATTTTGATAATCTTGAAAAACTGATTTTGATCACTATTTTGTTCTATCGGATCAATTTACTATAGCATTAACTTTTCTTCGAAATTTATCTACAAAATATTTAAAAATAAATTGACGACGTCATAAAAAATTAGAAAGAAGCAGCAGTAATGGATCAGTAAAAAAATTTCTAACCAAATAATTGTAACGGTACAAAAAAAATTTAGAACAAATTCCATTTTTCAATTTCATAAAACCTTATAAAATTGATATGAGAAAAAAAATTATGAATGAATACCTTCAACAACAGTAAAGGATGAATTTACAATCGATGGTTGAATTCGAACAAATTATCTAGAAGAAGGTACAGTTGATCGTTGAATTAGAAGAAACTTATCATTCAAAATGATAGTTGAATTTGAAGAAATGAATAGAAGAAGATACACTTTAATTTCATTGTTCAATTAAAATCAATTGAACAGAAAAAGATTCAATTGATTTTGATTTTGATTTTTGTTTTGCCTGAACACGTTTTTGAAACTAAAAATTAAATTTGATTGTTCTTGGAAACAAATAACGAAAATTACGTGATTTATTAAGTTTTAATGGGAAAGGAATCTGCACATTTAATTTAAGGTAATTTTACCATATTTACCTCAACTAATTTTAGTTAATTAAGGGCAGTAAAACCATTTATATTTGGATTTTTATAGCAACAGTTTGTTAAAATACAAAATACAACTTGCTATAATATGTAATTATGAAAGTGTTTCTATGAATCTCATAATTAAGGTGTTAAGTATGTTATTTGTGAATTTTGTCCAATTTTCTTCTTCTTCCTACCCCAATAATTTAAATCTCTTTTTCTTTCTTTTTCATCATTGATAAATTGAAGGAAAAAGAGAAATTCAAAGAGAGGAACAAACAATGATAAAACATATGTTGAGTATAGAAGTTGCGGTAAAATTTTGATAGGCGGTGATAACACCATTATTGCCAGTGGAAGGTGTGGGAAGAGGGAGACAAAAAGGGAAAAGGAAAGTTTCATTGCCAATTGTAAAGCGTCGTTAGAATTTAGTAGTGGTGCAGGTGCAAATTTGTGGTGGTTTTTGTAACTTTGGCTGTTAACAATGGTGATATTGTGATTCTGATGACAATTTTAGTAGTGGGTGTTGAATTTTGTGGTGGTTGTTTGTGATTTTTGTGATACTAATGGTTGTATTGTGATTCCAATAATGAAATCTATGGTGAATTCTTAAAATTATTGTGGTGAAGATTTGAGTTTGATGATGATGGTGTCAATGGTGGTGTTTTAATGGTGATTTTGGTGAAGAAGAAGCAATTGAAGAAGGCGGAACCCACATATTAAAATGAATAAATAAGAAAATCTAATTTTGCTAATATTTTTTCAATTTAAACAATAATTAATCTAATTGTATATATTAAGAAGAATATTAGGATTACTTAGGGATCGTTTCGTAAAGTGTTGAAAAATTAATGCATGTATTTGTTTAATGTGTAATAGTAGTATCTTTTTTTGTATATTTTTTTACCCTATGTATAACTAATGCTTGCATTAGGTATACACTATTGTGTATTGAGGTGTGTATTACCAATACCTCAAAATCCATGGCATTAGTAATGAAATGGATCTAATGCATGCATTAACATGCTTAAAGACGCTATTATCCCTCAAAAAAATTTCTACATTTTTTCCAACATATATATTGAGGGTATTATGTTAAAAAAAAATTTAGAAATTATGTAATTCATGTTATTTTTAATACATCGAACCAAACATTGCATAAGAAAAATACAAGCATAACTAACACAAGCATTGCTAATTCACCATATTTTACATTATTCTTATACACTCTACCAAACGACCCCCTAATGATATAATAACAAATGAAATAGTGACACGTGTGCAATTATGTCATTTTAAAAAAAAAATTCCTTCCTCTCACGCACCTTAGGAAGGTGAATACACCTTCTCCACCACGTCACTTTCTAAGGTGGAAACAATTTCACTTTTATATAGTATAGGTGTGAAATAGATCACTACGATAGTTTGGATATGATTTAAACGTTTCGTGTATAGTTTGAGGTGAAAATCATGAATTTTTCCTATAGAGTAATTAACAACGCTATAATCACCATTATAGATACTAAGCAACACGGCTAACGCGGGCTTTGATACTACATATTGAATTTCAATACATATTACAAAATTAAACGCAATGAAAAAGTTAAACTGAAACATATAAATTTGAGAGAGTTTGTAACAAGCTTAGAAGTGTTCTAGTTTATGCGTATCAAAAGTTATGTTAGACTGATGGAGTCACAGACGTATTTATAAGTAAGTCAGGGATGCTTAGGCAAATATTTTTAACCCTTGACTTTCATAATTATTTTTTATCATCAAAGAAATACTATATATACATAATTTGGAGGGAAACTAATTAACTGATTTAACTTATTACTTTACTTGGAAGATAAGATAATATTTATTTATAAAAAATATATGGGTTATTAATACGTAATATTATTACAATATATACATACATGTATCTGATTTTTAGAGCGTCAGAGCTACAACTTTGCCTAGCAGTTTGACAAAACATAGTACATAGCTTTAGCCTCAAACTATGTATTTATGTACAAAAAGTTACTTAATATATATAAATAGTTTATTTAGAACCCAATAAGTCATTTCTCTTAAATATACCGAATGGGGAATCTTAGTAGCTTAGTTGGTTAGTTACCTGAACTTTCACCTTGTTGGTGAGGGTTCGATTTCCCACATTGTAATCCCCTCTCCCATTTCCCTTCCCCTACCCCCAATTTTTGAAAAAAAAATATACAGAACCCAAAATTTTAAAATTTTAACACAAATTCTAATTTTCTCTATACAGTCATGCCAAATAAAATAGTTCAATTTTCCAAATGAGAAAACAATATCTATTAATTCATTCCAATGAAAGTTGAAACTCAAACAAAAGATGAGCCCACAAACATGGACTAGAGACAAGACCACGTTGGTTATCAAAGAACTAGTCAATTCACTTGGATCCGATGTAGTATTAAATTTTCTTATTAAGTCATATTCTTTATGTACCTGGAAAAGTCCCTATCCTAAAGAATTAATTGGTATATAAAGTATTCTCTTATTTTATAAGAGAAAGTTGTGCGGTTGAAGCAGGTTGCTCTCCGTTGATATGTTTGCTTCAGCTATTTGCTCTAATTAATTATTATAAGTTATGTAAAACAACAACAACAACAAAAAACCCAGTGTATTCCCACCAAGTGGGGTCTGGGGAGGGTAGAGTGTACGTAGTCCATACCGCTACCTCCAGAGAAGTAGAGAGACTATTTCCGATAGACCCCCGGCTCAAGATAAAGAAAAGTAGACCAAAGCATAATTAAATAGGAAGCAAGATGGATGGCATAACATGACAAGGAATAAGACACATAAAACTAGAAGTAACAGCAATAAGAAATAAAATAAATAAGCGCAATAGGTGAAAGAGACCCATGCCCGCCTGACCGAGCTCCAATCTTTAGACCCAATCCTAGGTTTACTATCCCGACTCAACCTGAGCTCTTCTAACTTCTTACTAAATCCACGCACACAACCTACCCTTCTACCCTTATCCGCGACCTTCACACCTTCTTATCTAGGGTCATGTCCTCAGTAAGCAGAAGCTGCTCCATATCATGTCTAATCACTTTCCTCCAGTACTTCTTCGGCCTACCTCTCCTTCTTCTGAAGCCATCTAACGCTAATCTCTCACACCTACAAACTGGGGCATCCGTGCCACTCCTCATCACATGCCCAAACCATCTCAACCTTCCTTTGCGTATCTTATCCTCCAACAAAGCCACTCCGACCTTCTCCCAAACGGTCACATTCCTGACTCTATCCCCTCTGGTAATTCCACACATCCAATGCAATATTCTCATTTCCGCTACCTTTATTTTTTGAATATGGGAGTTCTTGACTGGCCAACACTCTGCTCCATATAGCATAGCAGGACGGACTGCCGCTCTGTAGAATTTACCTGTAAGCTTTAGTGGCACCTTCTTGTTACACAACACTCCCGAGGCGAGCCTCTATTTCATCCAACCAGCTCCAATACGGTTAGAGACATCCTCATCAATCTCGTTATTCCCCTGAATCATAGACCCAAGATACCTAAAACTATCGCTCTTTCGGACCTCCTAAGAATCCAACCTTACCACGACATCATCCTCCTGCCTTACCTCACTAAACTTACATTCCATATATTCCGTGTTGGACCTACTTAACCTGAACCCCTTAGATTTAAGGGTTTGCCTCCAAACCTCCAATTTTTCTTTCACACTCGCCTGTGTCTCATCAATCAGCACTACGTCGCCAGCGAATAACATACACCATGAAACCTCCCATTGAATACTCTGTGTCAACATGTCTATCACCAATGCAAACAGGAATGGGCTAAGATTCTAACCCTGGTGCAACCCTGCCTCGACCAAAAAATGGTATGAGTCTCCTCCCACAGTTCTCACCCGAGTCTTTCCTCCATTGTACATGTCCTTAATAGCTCTAATGTACGCCACCGGGACCCTTTTGGCCTCTAAACATCTCCACATAACCTCCCTCAGAACTTTGTCATAAGCCTTCTCCAAGTCGATGAACACCATATGCAAATCCTTCTTCCTTTCCCTATACAGCTCCACCAATCTCCTCACCAGGTGGATTGCCTCTATCGTCGAGCGACCAGGCATAAAACCAAATTGATTCTCCGAAATGGACATGATCCTCCTCAATCTCAGCTCAACTAACCTCTCTCAAATCTTCATAGTATGACTCAATAGCTTGATACCTCTATAGTTAGTGAAACTCTGGATGTCTCCCTTATTTTTATATAACGGAATCATCGTACTCCACCTTCAAGCCTCTGACATCCTTACCGTCTTGAAAATGCCGTTAAACAAATCAGTCAACCACCTTAAACCAACCTTACCTATAAACTTCCAAAAATTCACTGGAATCTTATCGGGCCCCGTCGCCCTTCCCTTTCGCATTCTACGAATAGCTTCTCTGACTTCCTCCACCCTAAAATGCCTATAATAACTGAAATCACGTCTCCCCTCTGAGTGTTCCAGCTCTTCTAAATCGATGTCTCTATTCCCCTCTTCATTCAAAAGCCTATGGAAATACTCCTGCCATCTCCTCTTAATATGGATATCTTCCACCAAAATAGTACCATCCTCCCCTTTAATGCACTTCACTTGGTCTAAGTCCCGACCCTTTCTCTCTCTAGCCTTCATAAGCTGATATAACCTCTTTTCCCCACCTTTCGCATCTAACCCCACATACAAGCTCTCAAATGCTGCAGTCTTAGTTGCCGTGACTACAAGCTTAGCTTCCTTTCTAGCAACTTTGTAGGCCTCCCTATTCACCAGCTTCTCCTCTGCATCATTACTCTAAATCATCTTAACATAAGACCCCTTCTTAGTCTCCACCTTCTTCTTAACTTCTTCATTCCACTATTATTCCCCCTTATGTCAACCTTCCTGACCCTTCGAAACACCTAAAACTTCTCTAGAAGCTTCTGTGATGCAACTGGCAGCCCTATCTCACATAGTCTCCGCGTCCCCTCTGCACCTCCACACCTCCAAACCTGTCACCTTCTCCTCAATCTCTAATGCACTACCCAGTGTCAAGCCACCCCTCTTAATTCTAGGCCGACCCTCTTCAGCCCTTCTCTTCTTTCCCTTCTTGATAGTCAAGTCCATCATTAAAAGTCTGTGCTGGGTCGAAAGATGCTCACTCAGAATGACTTTACAGTCCTTACAAAGAGACCCATCCTCCTTCCTAAGCAACAGAAAGTTGATCTGAGTCTTGGCTATCGTGCTTTAATTAGGTTATCCTCCTTCTTCGGGAAGGTCGAATTCACCACCACCAACCCAAAGGCCCTAGCAAAATCCAATAGAGCAGATCCTTCATCATTCCTATCGCCGAATCTAAAACCTTCATGCACATCGTCATAACCTCAAGGAAAAACCCCAATGTACCCATTGAAGTTCCCTGCTATGACAATCTTCTCAAACTAGGCACGCTTCTCACCACCTCATCTAAAGCAACCCAAAACCTCGTTTTCTTCTCCTTATCCAAGCCCATCTGCGGTGCATAAACACAACATATATGCAGCAAACCCCGCCCCCCAACGACTATAGTAATCGTTATTAGCCTATCACTAACCCTCTTATCTCCACCACCTTCTCTCTAAGTTCCTTATCCACTAAGATCCTCACTCTATTTCGACGCCTATCGCACCCAGAGTACCACAGCTTATACCTATCCACATCCCTAGCCTTAGTCTCTACCCACTTAGTCGCCTGCACATATGTAATGTTGATCTTTCTTCTCTTAAGAACCTTAAACAGCTCTATGGACTTACCCTGAAGGGTTTCTATATTTCACGAACCTACCCGCAACCTATCTACCCTCATATCTTGCCTACCCCTACCAGACCTCACCACACCAGCCATAACACTCGACCTAAATCCCCCACCCATCCCTACCCTCCCCTTCTCACCCTCACCCAAAACTGGCCCCAACCTGTAATACCCCGTATGTTTCTAAGCTAGGAAGTGAATAAGTTTTCCTATATATGAAACCTTCTATACTATGAGTAGCATTTTAGTGCAAGACTTACAATGAATATCCTATTTATAGGATAGCTTGCAATGTCTTAAACATTCTCATATGAGTCTCTTAGAGTGATGCAAGCTAAGAGTTTTTGAATCCATCAAGTCTTAGCGTTCAATTTTACAAGGGTCATCTTTGAACAAGAAAAATGGGGGTTATATGTGACATTTTGGCAGATTTAGACCCACCAAATTGTATATAATCGAATTAGCTTTCCAACGATACCAATTTCATCAAAATATGACACCCGAGCAAGGAGTTATGGTCTTTCAAAGTAGAATACGTCGCCAAACCAATCGCACATGACCACTGGAAAGCATAGGTGATATCATATGCGGCGCCTATGTAAATATAGGCGATATCATATGCGGAGCCTATGTAAATATAGGCGATATCATATGTGGCGCCTATGTAAATATAGGAGATATCATATGCGGCATCTATATATGATTTCAGCCATGAAAATACTTAGTTTTTGAGTTATTTTGAGGGTAGTTAAGTCTTTTAACACTCCTTACATGTCCCTAAACGTAAAATCACAAATATATAGCTTCTAAATACATTAAAACCCTATTAACATCTCAAAGTTCATTATCCAAGAGCACCATAGGAGAAAAACAACTAGGGTTGCACAATCAATCTTGAAGATTAAATTTCAAGGAAATTCCTCCATCAATCATCAAGAACCTCCCTTCCATGGTATACGTAGTGTTCATCCACGGATTCTTTTCATTCATGGAGTTCAAGAATCAATCTTTAAAATACAAAATCTTAGTTAGTTATGGTGATATGATCATACCCATATTGATGCTTGTTTGTTTTGCTATATAATAGTATCGTGACTGTATATCTCATTAAAGTTA
>NW_025893200.1:33553-43888 GCF_002878395.1 Capsicum annuum
TGTTTTGCTATATAATAGTATCGTGACTGTATATCTCATTAAAGTTATGTTGTTAGTTGACAAACATGATCTTTAGATGGATTGATAGAATGCAAGTATGAAACCCACCTATGCTTTAAAGAATACATGCAAGGTGTTAGATAAAATGCCTAGTATGTTAGAACTTCATATTTACATGATTTCATGATATCTAAATAACAAGTTCATGTTAACCATACACTCCAATATGAATTTCCATGAAAATTATGTGTTGTTATTATTGTGGTATAAAGCATGTATGATAATGGAGATATAAATTATGTATACAAAATATATCCATGCTTTTCCTATCATGTTTGAAATGTTGAATAAATACATGAAGTATACTATCCCCTGCTTATGATATTGTGAATTGTGGACTCAAATCTTATGATCAAGTCATGTCATGTGTGTCAGTTTCGTCCTATCGAGTCTTGGGGGTATTCGTACCCAAAAAATATAGTTGTGTGCCTAGAAGCCATGTCATATTTTACGATATTCAAACTCAAGCTATGATTTCATATACTTCAGTTAGTCATGTGACTTAGGAAAACCTTATCATCTCAGTTAGTTGTCTGATATCAATAACATTCTGCCAATCAATGGAATTCAATAAGATTAAGTCATATATAGTAAGTTATTCATGTCCATTCCCTCCAGATGGGAGTAGAGGTTAGCACCGAGTGAACCCAATGATGGGAACTCACCTGCCAGTTTAGGGTGTAATTCTTAGTAGTCATCCTTGTGTTCCAGAACTATGTAGACAGTGTAGGTTCAGACATCTTAAACTGTCAGATTAGGGTTGATGAGGTGGCTTAACCTGTCAGTTTAGGGTTCCCACCGTTCTCATTTGAGTACCTTCCAGATAAGGGTCACTCACAGTTGTCCTTACTCATGGTACGATATTGACACCCCTATAGTCGGGGCAGATATTAGACCCCAGCTTAGCCATAACGACATACATGGGGCATGTCGGTTAAACAATACCTCCCACAATTTCAGTATCAGTCTCAGTAAAAGAACTAAGGGTGTTCTTTAGATTTCAGTATATACAGGACTGTCAGATACAGTCGTCTATGTTATCAGCTTGCAATATCAGTCATGACAGTTATCAGTAAACTATGTATTAGCTTACAGGTCTTGCTATGATGCATTCACGGTCCCAGTTTCTATATATATGTTTTTGCACTCCCACGTTTATAATAGTCATTCAGTGTTGTTCATGCATAAAACCCTTTATGTTCAGCCTACCTTCCTCGTATACTCAGTACTCCAGTTGTACGGATTCATTTTCACTATGGTGCTTTCTTTTCTTGTTACACCATAGGTTTCGAGACACAAGCTCCAGCCCAGCAGTAGCGGTAGCATTCCAATTGTAGAGACACAGTGAGTCCTCATTGATTCAAGGACAATATGATTTGATACATTTATTTATTTCTTCAGTTCAATTTTACGGAGTTAGTTGGAGACATGTTCCTTCAACTACTTATTCAGATAGTTTAGAGGCTTTTAGATTTATGTTCAGATTTACATTCATACTTAGCTTTCAGATTGAGTTATTTTGGGTATTTTCACCCACATGGACGTTATGATTTCAGATATGGTTTTATTCAGTTGAACCTTCTGGCCCTTACAGTTTTACGTATTCCATATTATTATGTCATGATTTGCAGTATACAGGTACAGATATCAGTCATAGGTTAGCTTGTGGTCCTTTGGGGTCATGAGCACTGTGTAGCATTCCGATTCAGCAAATCGGGGCATTACAAACTTAGTATCAGAGCTTAAGGTTCAATAGAGTCCTAGGAAGTCTTAAAGACACATCTAGTAGAGTTTTGTACATGGGTGTGTTACAGGCCACATTATGTACAAGAGTCTATAAGATGTTTTAGGAATAGTCCCCTTTCTTTAGTATTCATGTCATGCTAGTGAGCATAATCACAAGTTAAACTCTCAGTCTAATCCGTTCTTTTCTTATTCCAAGGCCATGGACCCAAAGAGAAGAAACCAGCTAGCTCCTCGGCCCGAAGACCCTTTGGGCAAACATGTTTCCCATGCAGAGTTTAGAGCCTCATTTACCACACTTACTCAGTTCGTGGCTGTATAAAATCAATGGCCACCAGTCATTCCGGCCAATACAGTGTCTAATCCCATAGTAGCTAGGGTTTGGGACTTCACCCGGATGAACCCTCCATCTTCCCATGGGTCTAAGTCTGATGAGGACCCTCAAGAGTTCATTGACCAAGTCCAGAAGGTCATTGACATCATGGGTGTTACTTTTATTAAGAGTACCGAGTTAGCCACCTTCCAGTTACAGGATGTTGCTCATGATTGGTACAAACAGTAGAAGTCTAAGAGGTTAGATGATGCAGGCCCTATCAAATGGGAGGAATTTGTCATGGCTTTCTTAGACAGATTCTTTCCCCAAGAGCTGAGAGAAGCTAAATTTCTTGAGTTCAGCAACCTCAGGCAGGGGAATATGATAGTTAGGGAGTATTCTCTCAGATTTACTCAGCTATCCAAGTAAGCTCCTTATGTGGTTGTAGACAATAGTGCTAAAATGAGAAAGTTTTTGTAGCTCCTTATGTGGTTGCAGACAATAGTGCTAAAATGAGAAAGTTTGTGTAAGTGTCAACGATAGCGTGGTAAATAAGTGTAGGTCTGCGATGCTGATCGGTGATATGACCTTCTCCAGACTCATGACCCATGCCTAGCAAGTAGAAGAGCAGAAGGTTAAGACTAGGGAGAGGCAGAATAAGAGAGAAAGGTTAGTAACTTCAACTTTGCTCACCCCAAGTTAGATAGAGGAAACCGTTCACAGTTGTGCTCCAGGTCAGCCGTTCTAACCCCTTCTCTACCAGCGCTCCAGTACTGAAGTTCAGAGATGGTAATAAAGAGAAAGAGTCAGGCTCTAAATCTCAGGGCAGTGTTAGCAGTGCCCAAACAAATCCCCTTTGTCATACTTGTGGTAAGAACCACAAGGGCATTTGTAGAGCCGGTAGTAATGTATATTTTGGTTGTGGCAAGCCAGGCCACAGGATTAGAGAGTGTCCGCAGTCAAGTCTTCAGGGTCAGCAAAATCATTCTACAGCTCAATCCGATCTCCTAAACCAGCAGGGTGTCATTTCCAGTGCTACCATTGGGCAACGTCCAAACAGACTCTATGCTCCTTAGTCCTGGTAGGATCAGGAAAATTCTCCTAATATCATTACTGGTACGTTACAAATTTTTCATGTTCATGCTTATGGTTTGCTAGACCCAGGTGTATCCTTATCTTTTATTACTCCATACATAGCAGGCAATTTCGGAATCAATCCCAAAATTCTAGCAGAGCCTTTTTCAGTCTCTACCCCAGTGGGTAAAACCATCATAGCTCGGCGGGTATACAGGAACTGCCCGGTTATGATATCTCAAAAATCCACGTCAGCAAATTTAGTTGAGTTAGAGATGACTAATTTTGATGTCATTCTCGGCATGGATTGGCTTCATTCCTGATATGCCACAGTCGGCTGCAGAAATAGGATAGTTTAGTTTTAGTTCCCGAATGAGCCCATCCTAGAGTGGAAGGGTACATTTCAGCGTTCAGGGGTCAACTTGTTTTCTTCCTTCGGGAAAGAAAAATGATTTCTAAGGGGTGTGTGTATCATCTCATGCATGTTAAAGATTCCAGTTCTGAATCCCTCAGTCTTGAAATAATCCCAGTTGTTAATGAATACTCAGATGTCTTTTCTGAAGATCTTCCAGGCATTCCTCCCGAAAGGGAAATAGACTTTGGCATAGACCTTCTTTCAGATACTCAACCTATTTTTATTCTGCCATACAGAGTGGCACCAACAGAACTCAAGGAACTGAAAGATCAATTGAAGGATCTCTTAGATAAGGGATTCATCAGACCCAGCATTTCCCCATAGGGTGCGCTAGTATTATTCGTGCGCAAGAAAGACGGTTCTCTCAGGATGTGTATTGATTACCATTAACTCAACAAGGTCACGGTCAATAATAGATATCCTCTTCCCAGGATTGATGATCTATTCGACCAACTTCAGGGTGCCAGTTACTTCTCTAAGATAGACCTCAGATCAGGCTATCATCAACTCAAAATTAGAGAATGTGACATTCCGAAGACAGCTTTTCGTACTCGGTATGGTCACTTCAAATTTTTAGTCATGTCATTTGGTCTTACCAATTTCCTTGTAGCTTTCATGGATTTGATGAACCATGTGTTCAAGAAGTACTTGGACATGTTTGTCATAGTCTTTGTAGATGATATTTTGGTCTATTATCGCATAGAGTGTGATCATGCAACCATCTCAGGATTGTTCTTTATACTCTCAGAGATCACCAATTATTCGCTAAGTTCAGTAAGTGTAAATTTTGGATAAGATCAATATCATTCCTTGGCCATATTGTTTTCAGTGATGGTATTAAAGTAGATCCTCAGAAAACCGAGGTAGTAAGAAATTGGTCCAGACCTGTATCTCCCTTAGATATCAGGAGTTTCTTGGATTTAGCTGGTTATTACAGACGGTTTGTCAAGGTATTTTCTTCTATTATATCTCCTATGTCCAGATTGACTCAGAAGAAGATTAAGTTTCAGTGGTCAGATCCATGCGAGAAGAGCTTTCAAGAGTTGAAGACTCAACTTACCTCAGCTCTAGTTTAAGCTCTTCCAGATAGTTCAGACGGTTTTGTAGTCTATTGTGATGCATCCAGAGTGGGTTTAGGTTGTGTCCTCATGTAGCATAATAAGGTCATAGCCTACGCCTCCAGACAGTTAAAGCCACATGATAAGAATTATCCTACTCATGATCTTGACTTAGCAGTGGAAGTTTTTGCCTTGAAGATTTAAAGTCATTATCTCTATGGAGTTCATGTAGATGTCTTCACAGACCATAAAAGCCTCCAGTATGTATTTTCCCAGAAAGATCTCAATCTTTGTTAGAGAAGGTGGTTAGAGCTCTTAAAGGATTACGACATGAGTGTTCTTTATCATCTGGGCAAGGCCAATGTTGTGGCCGATGATCTCAGTAGACTCTTCATAGGTAGTATTCTCATGTTAAGGGTAGCAAGAAAAAGATGGATCAGGAGATCTATCAGCTTGCCAAACTAGGCATTCGCTTAGTCGATTCTTTAGAGGGTGGTGTATGTGTTCACAGTAGTTCAGAGTCATCTCTAGATTCTAAGGTAAAAGAGAAGCAAGACAGGGATCCTAGCCTTGTCAAGATCAAAGAGTCAGTTCATAACCAGAAACTAGAGGTTTTCTCCCAAGGGGGAGATGGTGTTCTTCATTGTCAGGGTCGTCTATGTGTTCCAGGTGTAGATGAATTAAGGCAGTGAATTCTTTCAGAAGTGCATGGTGTGCGATAATCTATTCATCCAGGGGCTACTAAGATGTACTACGACATATGGGACATCTATTAGTGGAGTGGGATGAAGAGAGATATTAAGAGTTTGTGGCTGAGTGCTCTAAATGTCAGCAAGTTAAGATAGAGCATCAGAAACCTAGTGGTTCTATGCAAGAGTTCAGTATTCCTACTTGGAAGTGGGAAGAAGTAAACATGAACTTCGTGATGGGTTTGCCTAGAACTCGTCATCATCATGATTCAGTCTGGGTCATTATAGATAGAATGACCAAGTCAGCCCATTTTCTTCTTATTCGTAGTTTTTATTCCACTGAGGATTATGCCAAACTCTATATCAGGGAGTTAGTCAGGTTGCACGGTGTTCCACTATCTATCATCTCAGATAGAGGTACCCAGTTCACATCTCACTTTTGAAAAGTGTTCCAAAAGGGTCTCGGTACCCAAGTCCATCTCAGCATAGTGTTTCATCCTCAGACAAATGGTCAAGTAGAGAGGACCATTCAGACTCTTGAATATATGCTAAGGGTGTGTGCAATTGACTTCAAGGGAAGTTGGGATAACCACTTGCCTTTGATTGAGTTTGCATACAATAATAGCTATCATTCTAGTATTCAGATGACTCCATTTGAAGCTCTCTATGGTAGGAGATGTAGATCTCAGATTGGTTGGTTCAAAGTTAGTAAGGCCTCAGTCATAGGTCCTGACTTAGTATTCGACACCTTAGAGAAAGTTCAGTCGATCAGAGAGAGACTTTGGGCTTCTCAGAGCCGATAGAAGTCCTATGCAGATGTTAGTAGAAAGGATCTCAAGTTCGAGGTCAATGACTATGTCTATCTTAAGATCTCTCCCATGAAGGGAGTGAAGAGGTTCGATAAGAAAGGGAAACTCAGTCCCTGATATGTCGGTCCTTTTAGAATTCTCTGTCGCTTTGGCAAGGTAGCTTATGAGCTTGAGTTTCCTTCAGATCTAGCCTCAGTCCTTCCTGTCTTCCATATCTCTTTGGTCAAGAAGTGCATAGGTGACCCAGCAGTTGTTGTCCCTATTTAGAGCATCGACATTCAGAACAGCCTCTCTTATGAAGAGATTCCAGTTGAAATCTCAGATTATCAGACTCGTATATTGAGGAACAAAGAAGTCCCTCTAGTCAAGGTTCTTTGGAGAAATCAGTCTCATGAGGGAGCTACTTGGGAAGCAGAAGTAGATATGTGTACCAAGTATCCTCACCTCTTCCCCGCTAATTCAGATCAAGATCAAAGTAACAATTCTCCTTAAGCTTATTCAGTTTCTTGTTCATGTTTCCTGTATAAACTTGGTACCTATTAACTGTTGCATGCTCAGTTATGCATTCATGTATCAGTTGTTCGTGCATCAGATATGCACGAGTTCAGTATATTTAGCATGTCAGTCATGAGATCAAGTTTTAGTTTCATGTTCAGTTCAGGTTCTGTTTTCTTGTATCTCCTCTCAGTAAATTCTCATTCGAGAACGAATGTTCCTAGGAGGGAGATATTGTAATACCCCGCATGTTTATAAGCTAGGAAGTGAATAAGTTTTCCTATGCATGAAACCTCCTATCCTGTGAGTATAATTTTAGTGCATGATTTACAATGAATATCCTAGTGATAGTATATCCTGCGATATCTTAAGCATGCTCATACGAGTCACTTAGAGTGATGCAAGCTAAGAGTTTTTGAATCCATCAAGTCTTAGTAATCGATTTTGCAAGGGTAATATTTGAACAAGAATAACGTGATTGATATATGACATTTTGGCATATTTAGACCCACCAAATTTTAGAGAATCGAATTAGCTTTCCAACGATACCAATTTCATCAAAATCTGACACCCGAGCAAGGAGTTATGGCCTTTCAAAGTAGAATGCGTCGCCTAACCAATCACACATGGCCACTGGAAAGCATAGGCAATATCATATGTGGCGCCTATGTAAATATAGGAGATATCATATACGGCGCCTATCTAAATATAGGTGATATCACATGCGGCGTCTATGTAAATATAGGCGATATCATATGCGGTGCCTATGTATGATTTCAGCCACAAAAATACTTACTTTTTGAGTTATTTTGTGGGTAGTTAAGTATTTTAACACTCCTTACATGTCCCTACACTTAACCTCACGAAATTTATAGCTTCTAAACATATTACAACCCTATTATCTCAAACTTCATTATCCAAGAGCACCATAGGAGAAAAACAACTAGGATTGCACAATCAAGCTTGAAGATTAAATTTCAAGGAAACTCCTCCGTCAATCATCAAGAACCTCCCTTCCAAGGTATGCATAGTGTTCATCTATGGACTCCTTTTGACCGTGGAGTTCAAGAATCAATCTTTAAAATATAAAAGCTTGGTTGGTTGTGGTGATATGATCATACCCATATTGATGCTTGTTTGTTTTGCTATATAATCGTATCGTGATTGTATATCTCATGAAAGTTATGTTGTTAGTTAAAAAACATGATATTTAGATGGATTTATAGAATGCAAGTATGAAACCCACCTATGCCTTAAAGAATGCCTGCAAGGTGTTTGATAAAATGCCTAGTATGTTAGAACTTTATATTTACATAATTTCATGATATCTAACTAACAAGTTCATGTTAGCCATACACTCCATTATGAATTTCCATGCAAATTATGTGTTGTTATTGTTGTGGTATAAAGCATGTATGATAATGGAGATATAAATTATGTACACAAAATATATCCATGTTTTTCCTATCATGTTTGAAATGTTGAATAAATACATCAAGTATACTATCCCCTGCTTATGATATTGTAAATTGTAGACTCAAATCTTGTGATCAAGTCATGCCATGTGTGTTAGTTTCCTCCAATCGAGTCCTGGGGGTATTCGTACCCGAAAAATATAGTTATGTGCCTAGATCCATGTCATGTTTCATGATATCCGAACTCAAGCTATGATTCCATAGACTTCAATCAGTCATGTGACTCAGGAAAACCTCATGATCTCAGTCAGTTATCAGATATAAGTAACATTCCACTAGTCAATGAAATTCAGTAAGATTAAGTCATATATAGTCAGTTATTCATGTCCATTCCCTCCAGATAGGAGTAGAGGTTAGCACCAAGTGAACCCAAGGATGGGAACTCACCTTCCAGTACAAGGTGTGATTCTTAGCAGTCATCCTTATGTTCCAAAATGATGTAGCCAGCGTAGGTTGAGATATCTTAACTTATTAGATTAGGGTTGATGAGGTGGCTTAACCTATCAGTTTAGGGTTCCTACCATTCTCATTTGAGTACCTGCCAGATAAGGGTCTCTCATAGCTGTCCTTACCTATGGTACGGTATGACACCCCTCCAGTTGGGGCAGAGATTGGACCCCAGCTTATCCATGACGGCATACATGGGGCATGTCGGTTAAACACTACCTCCCACATTTTTAGTATCAATTTTAGTAAAAGAACTTAGGGTGTTCTTTAGATTTTAGTATATACAGGACTGTCAGATATAGTCGTCTATGTTATCAGCTTGCAGTATCAGTCATAACAGTTATCAGTAAACCATGTATTAGCTTACAGGTCTTTCTATCACGCATTCACGATCCTAGTTTCTATATATGTATGTTTGCACTCCCACATTCATATTAGTCAGTCAGTATTGTTCATGCATGAAACCCTTTATGTTCAGCCTACCTTTCTCATATACTCAGTACTCCAGTTGTACTGACGCATTTGCGCTATAGTGCTTTCTTTTCATGTTACATCATAGGTTCCTAGACACGAGCTCCAGCCCAGTTGTAGCGATAGCATTCCAATCGCAAAGACACAGTGAGTCCTCATTGATTCGAGGACAATATGATTTGATACATTTTTTATTTCTTCAGTTCAGTTTTACGAAGTTAGTTGAAGACATGTTCCTTAAACTCCTTATTCAGATAGTTTAGAGGCTTTCAAATTTATGTTCAGATTTACATTCAGACTTATCTTTCAGATTGAGTTGTTTTGGGCATTTTACCCATATGGACGTTATGATTTTCAGACATGGTTTTATTCAGTTAAACCTTATAGCCTTACAGTTTTACATATTATCCATTACTATGTCATGATTTGCAGTATACAGGTACAGATATTAGTCATGGGTTAGCTTGTGGTTCCTCGGGATCATGAGCACCATGTAGCATTCCAGTTCCGTAAATCAGGGTGTTACACAACCCCAACCCCCTCAAGCATGACCCTATACCACCATCCACTCCTACCTCCACCACTTAAGAACCAAAAACCAATCTCTAAACTGATAAACCACAAAACAGAAATCAACAAAAGGCAGGCAGGAAATAAAAAAAAGCAACAGGGATCGGACACAGATAAAACTATCCGACCTAGCAAAAGGACACAACTCTAATCACAAGAAACAGCAGTGCAAATGAGAACGGTAAATAAGGCGATAAATAATAACTAGTAAAAGTATGTAAATAACAAAGGTTAGATGTCACCGGGGTAATTCCGTGTGCTGATGCTGTCGTTAATTCTGGCTTCAAAGTTGGTTACTGAAAATACAATCACGTGGAAAAATTCCGCCGGAGCTTCGCCAGCTCTAGCTATCGCTGGAGCATGTCCTGAGCGTTACCAGATCTGTGTTCTGGTGCCCATTGTCGCAGTCGATCCGATGAAAACCCTTATCCCACTAGCGAAATCAGTGGCTAAAATTGCAAAGAAAGGGGAGGGAGAGAGAGAAATAATTAGGGAGAGATGGGGAGATAGGAAGGAGAGGGAGAGAGCTTAAGGGAGAGAAATAAAGCAAAGGTACCCTTACCTGTCACCGGCTCCAACACCGACACCGGCTGATCAGTCAAAGAAGAAGATCGTTGGTTGTGAAGAGAGAGAGAAAGCGTATGAGAGAGAGAGCTCTATTTTGACGAAATTGAGCACCAAATTATAAGTTATGTACATATTAAAAAATTAATAAT
>NW_025893200.1:46888-56362 GCF_002878395.1 Capsicum annuum
TTCTTTTCACTGAACGAACAACTTTTGATTATTATTTTTTTGCTTTTGTGTGAGGTTAGGCAGAATCACTATTTTCCTTTGGTAATTGATGTCGTTCTTTCCAGTGATGGCTAAGGCTAATGCCTTTTACTATTATTAGTTAAATGGGTTTTAAGCCCACACTATCTCTCTCACTTTTTCCCTTTTCTTTTTAATAGAGGCTTTAGCCATTTTTCTCATTTCTTTATATATTTTTGTCTTTTTTAATTATAATTACTCACTAATTTATGATTTGGGGTATTACATTCTCCCCGCCTTAAGAAATTCAGTCTCTGAATTTAGAACAAGTGCATACCTGAAGGCTGAAACAAGTTAGGGTACTTGAGTCTCATATCCTTTTCTGACTCCCATGTAGCTTCTTCAATGGCATGGTTCTTCCATAAGACTTTCACGGACATAAACTCTTTTGACCATAACCTTCTTACTTGTCTATCCATAATCACCATTGGTTTCTCTTCATATGTTAAATTCTCATCAAGCTGCTAGGTCGGTGCTTCAAGAACACCAGAGAATCTGATATACACTTCCTTAGCATAGAAACATGGAACACTAAATGGATGAAAGACATATCAGGAAGGAGTGCTAAATGATACACCACACCTCCTACTCAATCAAGTTTCTCATATGGTCCTATATATCAGGGGCTCAATTTAGCTCTTTTCCCTAATCGCATCACACCTATCATAAAAGAGACTCTTAGAAAAACTGTATCCCTAACTGTAAACACTAAGTCTCTTTTTCTCTTGTCTATATAAGACTTTTGTATGCTTTAAGCAGAGCAACCTCTGTCTAATTAATTAGACCTTGTCCATAGCTTCCTATACCAAATCTTGTCCTAAAACCTTATCTTCTACAACTTCAAACCATTCAATAGGAGAACGACATCGCCTACCATACAAGGCTTCATATGGAGCCATCTAAATGCTTGACTGAAAACAATTATTGCAAGCAAATTCAGCTAAGGGTAAGTAAGTAGCCCAGCTACCTCCAAAATCAAAAATGAAAGCTCTCAACATATCCTCAAAAATTTGTAAAGTACGCTCAGATTGTCTGTCTGAGGATGAAATATAGTACTAAGATCTACTCGGATACCCAATGCTTCTTGAAAAGATCTCTAAAAGCATAAAGTAAATTGTGATCCTCTGTCAGAAATGATGGACAATGAAAATCCATAAAGTCGGATAATTTTATTCATAAATAACTGAGCATATTTTACTCCACTAAATGTAATCTTTACTGACAAGAAGTGAGCTGATTTAGTAAGACGCTCTACAATTACAAAGTCATAACCTTTAATGGTTTACGGTAGCCTAATTACAAAATTCATGGTAACTCTTTCTTATTACCAATCTCGAATTTTGATCTTATGCAATAATCTTGTTGGTCATTGATGCTCTGTTTTTAGCTACTGCCAAGTCAAACAACTAGAAACAAAGTTAGCAACATCTTTCTTCATACCTTCCCACCAATACAATTGCTTCAGGTCATGGTACATCTTAGTGGAACCAGGGTGAATGGTATATCTGAATTTGTGAGCTTTCTAAAGAATAGCTCGTCTTAACCCATCTGCAGTTGGTACACCTAATCGGTTACCCACTCGAAGAATACCATCAGAATCAACACTCATTATTTTATTTTGACTAGCTAGGATCTCATCTCGATATTTACAGAATTGGACATCCTCATATTGAGTGGCCTTTATGCGCTCCACCAAGGAAGATTTATCTTGAACATAAGCCAACAATATCATTGACTTTTCAACACCAAATCTGACACTTTTGTCTTCAAGTTCTGCATATCTTTTGCCAATTGTCTCTTTCCAGGAGCTATATGTTCCAAACTACCCATAGATTTCCTACTCAAAGCATCAGCCACAACATTAGTTTTTCCAGGATGATACAATATAACATAACCATAATCCTTGAGTAATTCCATCCACCGATGCTGCCGAATATTTATATCTCTTTGATGAAAGATGTATTTCAAACTCTTTTGATCAGTATAAATCTCACAAGTTTCACCATACAAGTAATGCCTCCAAATCCTAAGAGCAAATACCATAGTGGCCAACTCCAAATCATATGTAAGATAGTTTAACTCATGTTTTTTTAATTATCTCAAAGCATAAATAATAACGTGATCATTTTGCATGAGAACACATCCTAATCCTACTCTCGAAGCATCACAAAATACCTTGAGTCCTCCAGAACCTGATGGTAAGGCTAATACTGGTGTGGTGGTCAAAAATGTTTTAAGTTTATGAAAGCTCTACTCACATTCTTCCATCCACTGAAACTTCACATTTTTCTGGCTCAATCTAGTCAATAGAGCTATAATTTTAGAGAAATTCTGCACAAAACACCTATAGTAATTAACCAAGCCTATAAAGCTACGAATCTCTGTATGTAAAATAAGTCTAGGCCAGTTCTGCACTACTTCTGTCTTTCTAGAATCCACCGTATACCATCTTTGGAGACAACATAGCCCAAAACTAATATTGAGTCAATCCAAAATTAACATTTTGAGAACTTAGCATAGAGCTAATGTTCCCGCAATGTCTGCAATATAGTCATCAGATGATTCTCATATTCTTCCTGGCTACGAGAATATATCAAAATATCATCAATAAATACAATCACAAGTTTATGCAGAAAAGGCCTAAACACCCCATTCATCGAGTCCATGAATGCAGCAAGAGCATTGGTTAACCCGAAAGGCATCACAAGGAACTCATAATGCCCATATCGAGTTCTGAATGTTGTATTGGAAATATCTTTCTCCCTGATTCTAAGTTGATGATAACCAAATCAAAGATCAATCTTTGAAAAATGGACAACCCCTTGTAACTGATCAAACAGATCCTCTATACGAGGCAAGGAGTACTTTTTATGTATTGTTACCTTGTTTAACTGCCTGTAGTCAATACACATTCTTAGAGACCCATTTTTCTTCTTTACAAAAAAAAAATTAGTGCACCCCATGGTGATACACTCGGTCTGATGAACCTCTTATCTGGCAAGTCCTATAATTTTTGTTTGAGCTCTGTCAACTCTACTAGCGATATTTGATATGGCGGTGTAGATATCGGCATAGTGTCAGCTGCAAAATTAATACCGAAGTCTATCTCTCGTACGGGAGGTAATCTAGGTAACTCCTCAAGAAATACATCCAAAAATTCCTTCACAGTAGGCAGCTCCTCCAAACTAAGTGTTCCCTCTCTATCATCACTTATCATAGCTAAAAGGCCTATACAACCTTTATCCAATAATGTTGAGCTTTCATAAAAGATATAACATTACCAATCTCTGGAACTTGACCCGCTTTTAATACAAAACTAAATTCATTGGGTATCTCAAATTGAAATATCTTTGCATGACAATCTACAGTAGCATAAAAAGGAGATAATCAATACATGTCCATCAACAAATCAAATTAAATCATATCAAGTACAATTAGGTCTGCAAGAGTATCCCTACCTTCTACTATAATTTGGCAGTCACGATACACATACTCAACTAATAAAAAATCTCCCACAGGGATTGCAATAAGAAAGGGACAATTTAACATCTTTGGATGTCTATCAAATCTCACAGCAAAGTATAAGGACACATAAGAGTGACTAGAGTCTGGATCAATCAAAGCATAAGCATCAAATCAACAAATGGAAAGAATACCTGTAACTACTGCATTCGAGGCCTGAACATCCTGTCGAGTAAGTGTGAAAACTCTTGACTGGCCTCTACTAGTATTTCCTTGTGCCTGATTGCCAGTAACCCAATCCTCATTACCCCGACCTCTATTTCCAGTACTTGCATTATTACGAGTATCCTAACTAGATGCAGCTAACTGAATAGAACCCTGACTAGTATTTATCTGAGGCTAAGGGCAATCTATGATGCGATGACCTTATTGACCATATAAAAAACACTCTCCAGTCAAAATACGACACTATCCCATATGTGATTTGCCCCAAGTCTAGCAGGATGGAGTAGTGGCATACATCTGGCCAGACTACGATATCCTTGAGATGCTAAAGACCCTTGAGTACCTTATCTAGAAGGTAGCTTGTATGTAGACTGTGAAAGCATAGCTGCCCCTATCTGATGGCCCTGATTTCCAGCTTTGCGATTTGCACTTAAGTCACTATTGAAAGATCCACTCATCTTATACTTATTTTATAAGCTTCCCGCTCTATACGACCCTTGTCCTCAATCTTTCTAGCAAGATCCACTATTTTATAATAGTTCAAGACTTTCATCTGTGGGGCCACTTCATTATAGAGACGACCAATCAATCTATTTACAAACCTCCGGACTCAAGTTGCTTCTGTGGACACCAAGTATAGAGCATATCTATCTATCTTGCAAAACTTATTATTATAGATCGACACATCTATGTCTGGAGTCTGAATTAATTACTCAAATTGAGCTGCATATTTTTGTTTCTGACTTTCAGAAAGAAAGGTATCCATGAAGAACTTAGTGAACTCATCCCATGTCAGTGGTGCTGCTCCAACAGGCCTTTCTAGCAATAAAGTATTATACCAAGTGTTATCCATGTCCTTTAATTTGTACGATGCAAGCTCTACAACCCTCTCCCTAGAACATCCTAAAGTACTCAACGCCTTGAATATACTATCTAAAAAGCTCTAAGGATTAGATGAACTGTCTGAACCTGTGAATTTTGGTCAATTTAATTTCACGAACTCCTGAAAAGATACCTCCTTATTTCCAAAGTTGTAAGTCTGAACAGGTGCCTGGAACTGTTGTTGAAGCTATGTAGAATTGTGTTAACCACCCCTCTCCTTTCTATCTAGTTGGTCAGCCAAGCCTTCATGGATCTTTACGTGGAATCAAGTGTCTCAGTAGTACTACTCTCATAAGATAGTGGAGGTGGACCAGCATTTCTTTCAGGAATGGGCTCTCTTGAACTTCTTAGAGTGACAGTGTGTATAACGACCTGAGATCCCATCCCGAGACGTCACACGGTGCTTATGACCCCGAAGGACCACAAGCTAACCCATTTCTGATATATGCACCTGTACACTACTTAATATCTGAAATAAATCCAAAAACTGGCCATAAGGTTCAACACATCTATACATACTCAAAACTGAAAACTGAATACTAATACATCTGTCTGAGAAGCCTCTAAACTCTCTGAACTGTGGAGTTGATGGGACATGTCCCCAAATAACTCCGTTTACTAAAAATATAAACAAAGTCTGATGCCATAATAGTAAACTGAGATTCATCCTCGAAAGAAGAGGACTCACTACTACGACTACTGCTGCTAACTGGGACTGAACTGCTGAGAAAACTCTGGGTCCTGTGCCTCTGAACCTATGGTGCCAAATAAAACACCATAGTGCAAATGCGTCAGTATAAAAATGTACTGAGTATGTAGACGGGGTAAGGCTAAATGCAAGGGCTCATGCATGCATAATATCTAAACTGAATAATCATGATAATGCCACACGAGAACACATACATATCCATGAATGCATAGACCATAGTCACAATCATCATAACCCTAGAGACTGAAACTCAGGTACTGCCTTACTACAGACTGAACTCACTACTGACACTGAGATACTGAATCACTTACTCATCTGATACTGATAACTGAGAATATAGATGCACTTACATCAAGGATTGAATTCTGAGCTTTACTATTTTCGACTAACAGGATTAGAGATCAAACTTTCTAATGGATGATTTCAGAAACTATTATCAATGATAAGAAATATGAATATATCTGAATTTGACAACAAGGATACTCAATAGAATCTAAGATTGTGAATCAAGCCTGTCTGGCGGCATATCTCTGAATATGATATAAAATAACTGTATATGAGACCAAGCCTATCTGACGGGATGGTCCATGAATCAATGGAACTATCTGAGTTCCTTATAATGATAGATGACTGTATCTGACAGTTCTGATTTCTAAAGATTTATACTGAAAATGAGGCTGATTCTAAAACTAAAACTGTGGGAAGTAGTTACTTAACCAACATGTCCCGACCTACCATAGGTGGGGTCCAACCTGTAACCCTAGTTGGAAGGGTATCAATACCGTGCCACGGGTAAAGACCTCTCGCTAGTCAATCCTCTATAACGGATGACCCTTACCAGGCAGTCGACCTAAGGCAATATAATAGTCAAATACTCTCTCTCTGAAAGTGACAGCCTTTTCCTGATGGTGACTCCTGTATCCTACGTTGGCTACACAGTTCTGGAGGTCAGGGATTGCTACTAATGACTCCAGCCTCTCTCTCTCTGACGGGAGGAGCCGCCATCCCTTCCCTCGCTCGATGCTAGTTTCTACTCCTAACTGAAAGACTCTGACTGAATTTTTAACTGAACACAGCTGAACTAAATTTGATACTGATCATGTTTCTCAAAAGATCTGACTGAGTTACGCTGAGATCACTTAGTTCTATATCTAATGGAAATGGTATTAAATAACGATATCTGACTCACGATACAGAGCTTGAATAGATTATTCGAATAACTTCTGAGATTAGAATTAAACACTTAAATACTATTGGATCTGAGCTGATTACAGGACTGAGGCTAGATTACTAGTAATACGGAGATTACAGAGATAACTGAGATTACTAAGATTTCTTAAGTTTTGTAACTGTCGGAGAATACAGCGTTCTATAATTCACTGAGTTCTGAGAGTCATGGCTCGACTGGAATTATTGTGAAACTGACACGGGCTCTAGATAGCAGCTAAATTGTCAGGGATAAATACCCCCAGGACTCGATAACATAAAATAAAGCATAATCATTCCTCCATCATCACAACCATTCATACATTATCACCACAATCGTTCATTCATCATCATCACAATCGTTCATTCATTATTATTATCACAATCATTCATTCATCATCACAGTCATTCATTCATCATCGTTATCATTAAAGCATCTCTTCAAGTATTTAGGAAACATAACATACCTTCACCTTTACAATCATTAAGGCATCGCATCAAGAATTTTGGAAATATCAACATATACTAGCATAGGGAAACATGCTACTAGATTATACTTCCTTCAACAAGGTTTTACCTCAAGTACTCCACACCTAAATCAGTCTTGACATGTATTTGGACATCACATGATTTGGGAAAAACTTCATACTATCATGTCTCAACTTACTCGCTAACCACTTGGCATGTATTAAAACCTTAGCGTATATCAAAGAACACATAATTGGGGAATTTACTACCATCACATCTCCACTTGTTCACTAAGGTCCTTCACCAAACACTAGACATGCACGGGTTCACACTTATTTGGGGATTTTCCACTATCATGGAATAATTCATCCACTTGGGCATTTTATCAAACACTAGGCATGCATAAACTAACTCACAATTTGGGGTTTCATCTTCAACATACTAAAATGGACCTTTATGTTTCACCTAAGCTTTCATCAAACCTATGGGGTACATGCTCTGCTTATTCCACTATTTCTACACCCAAATATCATGAACACGTCACATAGAAAACAACATAAGGAAGATTCATTACAAATATCACATGGATTCCATATACAAGGGTCAAAGCTCATAAACCTTATAAAAAAACATGAATCAAAACTCAACATCAGCTGGAACATCAATTTCAACTCACATGAATCATGAACAACTCATAAACATAAAATCTTTGAGTTTTAGAATAGGGTACTTGAGCTTCTTGGATGAAAGGGGCCCAAGAATCAACATCTACATACTTTGGGAAGACTCTTTTCTTGAAGGCCTATGGAAGGATTTCTTGATTTCTCTAGATCTTTCTTGATTTTTGCTTGAAGAAGAAGAAGAAGAAGAGAGGATTTTGTTTTTTTGTTTTTTTGGAAACCCTAGTTCTTGGTGGAAGAAGAGAAAATGAGGCTAAAATCCCTTAGTCGGGTATTTATAGAGGTTGGGAATAAGGAAAAAGGACCAAAAAGCCCTTGGAATTATAAACTGTAAAATCTCGATTTTAAATGTTGTCGCGACGCGCCATAATTGTGCCAGTTCACTGGAAAATGGACAATTGGGAAACTGCATGACGGCGCGACGCGGTGGAAATCACATTGCCCCCTGGGTTGCAAACTAGAACTATACCGCGTCGCGGTGGAATCGTAAAGTTTTACTGGATTTTGACATTTGCCATTTTGGATGACTCTGCAATGCGCTAAGGTGCCAGGTGGCACACTATTTCAATAAAATAGCTCTAACTCTTCACCCGAGTGTCCAATTTGGGCAAATTTGGTATCGATGGAAAACTTATTCAATGCTCTACATGACAAAAAGTAGAAATTAGGGAAATTCCACACGATTCAAAGTATTTCATGCTTGGGAAGATATTTTTGATACTTTTAGACTTGGATTTTCGCTTTACTGAATACGCTCTAAGGCTCAGACTGGAAGAGGACTTTTCCTGGTATTACAGTGTGATTCCCTGTGGTATCATGATTACTCCTACTTTGGCCCCTTCTATAGGCTCCGCCTCTTCCCCTAATATTAGTTGCTCTACGAACCATCTGATTAGCAAAACAAAATAGTTAGATTCATCTAGTTGGTCCTAAATGTCACACACGTAAGGAAGATTGAGAAAAGAAATCAAGACACATACTATCACGCTCTCACAGAATCACAATTATAGAAATAGTCGGCAACATAACCATAATTGAGATTCTACTACTATCGTGTACTCCATAGTCACATAATTAACCCAGGTTTTGATACCAACTTTGTCACGATCCAGAATAGGATCATGACCAGCACTAAGGAGGTTAGGACTCCAAAGCTATCATCATCATAATTCTACAGAAAATCAAGCAGAGTTTCCCCTATTTTTTAGCCTAACAAGAAAATTTGTTATCTCAAATCCACAAAACAATAACCAACATCACACAAACACATCAACCTCAACATAATATACCAAAATCATTAAGAAATGACCAACACCACCAAATAATACTATGAAATCCATCTCCAAAACATGAGAGGAAGTCCAATACTCCACAAGTTTAAAATAATGAAAGAATACTCAAAACTCTAAGGACATAACTATGGAGCCACTCTAAGAGTTTTTAAGAAACAGAACATAACAAATAAATAAATTCCTGCCCACGCAAACAAATGTGTGGCTCACCATGAATATGCTACCTCGAGATCACTAGCTAATGAAATCCTTACTGTCATATGCATTTTCTATAAAAAAAAATAATAGAGAGGAGTGAGACACTAGCTCGGTGAGTGATAACACTTAACCATAACCATTTTAATAGGGACAAGTCATAAAACATCATGAAATATATGTTCTTTCAGAAAACAATAACGATAAATAATATCTTTTGTTTCATGTAAGTAAATGAACCAATAGTTCAGAAATAAACTCAATAAGCATTATATCATATCAAATATTATATATTTGG
>NW_025893200.1:59362-69457 GCF_002878395.1 Capsicum annuum
GGGAGATCAGTAACAGTATGCTAGTTATACCTTTCACTAGCGAGGGCAATAACAGTAATCAGTAAATACAAGGTGCACTAGGTCTAACGATCTGCCGTTAGCTACGAAATTCAAATCAAGAGCTACTCCCATTTATACTTTCTTTGTAAACAATAGATATTCATATGAAAGCATTTTTCAGAATAGTACTTAACATTTAAAGTTCATAGCAAATCATAGTAAATGTAAACTTGAATAACCATTTCAATATCATATTGAGTAAAGAACTTGTCCCACGCAAATCATAGTACATATAAACTTGAATAAGCACTTCAATATCATATCGAGTAAAGAACTTGTCCCGCGTGCAGATTTTCATAACATTCAATAACTCTTATTTTCATCAAAAATATGTATAAAATACGCAATTTAAGAAACACAAATTATGGTAAGATTACTATTCATAGTACACTTGTCGTGAAACCAAATTCGTCACCTCGAGTAATTTATATGACCTTCTTCAATCGAATCTATAATCACATCAATCAATCTTATGTTAATTTCCTTAATTTAGGCTAATTCATGATAAATTAGATTACCCAACCCTCAAAGTTTCATGGTAACTTTCAATTCATCGAATTTTGTATCCAAAAAATACCTTACTGTCCATAATTCTTGTCTTTAGCAACTAAATTTGAATATTCAAAATAAATTATCAAGACTAAAAATTACGATAAAGATGTAGGAATGAATTTACCTTAAACCCGAAAGAATTTTTCAATCAAACCCTCAAGCTTTTCTTATTTTTTCACTGAAAGAACAACTTTGATCTTCTTTTTCCTGCTTTTGCATGAGGTTAGGCGTAATCACTATCTACCTTTGGTAATTGATGTCGTTCATTCCAGCAATGGCTAAGGCTAATCCTTTTATTATTATTTGTTAAATGGGCTTTAAGCCCACACTATCTCTTTCCCTTTTTACCTTTTCTTTTTAATATGGGCTTTAGCCCATTTTCTCATTCCTTTATATATATATTTTTTCTTTTTCAACTATAATTACTTAGTAATTTATGATTTGGGGTATTACATGACCTTATTCAACAACATTATACAATTCAATCAGTACAAGTTAACATAGACAATAAGTCAAGTGCAGACCATGGCTATCAATAAAACTCCAAGTTGACAATTATGACTCAATCAACTAGGTCAATTGTGTCTCAATTACACAAGAAAATAAACAATATGTAGTTATGCCCAATCTTGCAATTAAATTCGGACTATTTAACGATCCATTCCAACATGAATCTCGATTTACATCAAGAAATCAATTATAGCATGTAAAAAATAAGTTCGGTTCTCTCAAGGAACCAATATAACAAGTCAACACTTAAGTTTGATTTACTACAAAAAATGGGTCAAATTGCGGAGGTTATTTTAAAGTTTGCAGGGGTTTAAAACCCCCGCAAAATGTAGTTCCGGCGGTTCCCAAAACCCCCACAATACGAGTCATCACAAATAAGTTGCGGCAGTTTTTTCTCAACCCCCATAATTAATTTGCGGGGGTTATTTTGCGACGCTTGGCCCCCCCGTTATTCTAAATTTAATTCTTTTTATAATATTTTTTTATTTAAAAATTGAGAGGGTTTAAAACCTCCGCAATTTAAAAAAAAATAGTAGGGCCATCAATTTTCAATAACTAATTATAGATTCTAATCTTAGCTCAAATTTAATTATTTCTTTAGGCATAACCTATAATCCAATTGTTCAATTCATATATCATTAACACAACATGAGTAATTAAGCATTGTAATTGATAAGCATATAAAAAATACATTGAACATTAAACTTCAAAATTAAATTTTTAATATTAACATCTTCAAACTCCAAATTTTCAACATTAACTAGTATCTTCAAACTCCAAAATCAAATTTAAACACAAAAACCTTCAATATTCTAAGATTCACTCCAACCACACAATTACATCATTATAATTGAATATCCAAGACAATTAGCAACGAAATCAATGACTGTCATTAGGATCGCTATCATCACGTGATCTTCTTGCATCCATAGGCGATATAGATCCACTAGCCTCATCAGTTGGCTACATAAAAATGCAAAGTATAAAAATCAATCCAATAAACTCTCAGTCCTTATTACATTTATTAGCGTATAACTAGAAAACTGAGTACCATTCAACATACAGCAACACAATCAAGCACAAAAGAAATTGCTACCCAAAAGTAGGAGATACTACCTCACTTTCCACAAGCAATAAACTTCGCACATCTTGCAGCTCAAAATGAGATGCTATTAGTTGACCTCCAACAGCTAGTATGGTGTGAGGTCCATTGAAATACAAACCACAAGAAACAACAGAGATGACAATTCAGGAGACATTATTCCCTGAAAAAAAAGGTAAAACCAACGAGAAAAAATTAAATAAGATAATACACTTACTCTAACATGATATATTTTTGTCATGAGGCAAAAATCCTCAGAGAGCTTAGCATTGTAATGTTCAGATAAGTTACAGCTCTGAATCTATTTAACGGTAGCTACAAGAAGGAACAAGCATCATACTATAAGAGGAAATATAAATAAAAGTAAGATGCCGGACATAGATAGAAACTAGAAAGACATTGATGGTAGTCTGTCTCCATTTTCACAATAACAGGATCAGACAAGCTCAAAAAATTGATTTTAAAACACAGGTTAATCATAGAAAAGGTCCACAATTCCTTGATAAAGGAAGAGAAGCGGTTTAAACAACATTATCGTGAGAGACGGAGAAAAAGAAAATTGAATAAAAGAATTTTATTCACAGGTACGAATTGCTCGGGATAGATAAAAGCTATCAGATATTTAAACTTGGTTGACAGCTTCACCAAAGGCTACAAAGGCAAACTCTCCACCCGGAGCAAGTAGGAGACCAACTCTTATTGTCGATACAGTTGAAATACCAAACAGTTTATGAACTAATGCAACCAAAATAGTCTTGCCAAAAAGTAGAAGTCCTAATGAGCCCATAAACACTGGAAAGTTTGAAAGAAGAAGCTTGGGATCAATGGACATTCCAACCTGCAAGCTAAAAATTCACCCAAAGCCATCGAAAGGCCAACCTGCATTTATTTACATCATATAACACATCGTAGACTTAACAAGATAACGAATCTAACAAACTTTAGAAGTATACATGGACCCGTAAAAACGTGATTGTAAGTACCCTGGCGGTCAGAAGACTAGTCCCAAGGATAACAAGGAGCTTATTTGCCAAAAATATTTTGACATTTGGGCTATCCGCAATTTGCTTATAGATAGGTCGTAATAGTTGAAATTAGAACAAAGAACAAACATATAAATGTCCTCGAATTTAACAGCAAAATATCTTACAAGACTTGCGAAAAAGAAAAGTGAATTAATACCCTAATTTTCTTTTGTAACAATCAAAAATAAAAAATTAACTTAAACAATGTATAAGCAATAGAAAATGAAAAACCACAGTCAAAATGTCATGAGAGATGTAGTTGAACTTAAAAACTATATACTACTTATCTGAAGCATTTATGATACTGGAAGAGATTCTACATGAACAGACAACTTACCAAATGTCCTCCAGCAATAATGGTAGTGATGTCTACAACTGCCTTTACAGCAGCCAAACTAAGGGCCTCAGCTATGGCTTGAAAACTAACCTGATAATTAAGTTTGATTATAAAAGCGTTAATTTGGATACAGCAATAGTGTGTACTCACAGCTATCAAACGGAAAAAATCTTATTTCTGTATATGATTTTAGGTCCAGAACCTCATATAGCAGGAACTGTAATAATAAAAACAAAAAACTTTTAAATTACTTTTCAGAAGACAAGACTGTAATGTAAAAGAGTCCATACCCCCGTTTTTGATGAATTTGGTGAAATTAGTGGTATCAGTATGAGTAGAACAACCACCACCAGATCCTGGAAGATAAAAGAAAAAAATTATTCAATTGTATGACAAAGAAAATTCTAAAAGTGCCACAACACAACATATCATCTCAAGTTCATGACAACAGCTTATACGGTGATGGAAAGTAAATATATGTGAATCGTGTGTATGCCTACATAGACATAATATTAGAAGTTTCAACACCCATCCCATGATAAAGATGTGATAGTTTTGTATTGTCCATATACAGATACCTGAAAGAGTAATACAGAAAATGTAGCTCGTCCATATCGTGATGTGCTCTTACCACGCTCCTGAAATACTTGCAGGATGCAACATAAGCAATTAGTTTACATTTTCTGATGAGTAAGAGAAATAGGCGCGTAGATAAATCAATTATCGATAAACTACAATGCCTTGGATTGTAGAAAATATGTTGAATCAACAAGGAAATAATAAGAAAAACTCCAATACTGATTTGATATCTCAGCGTAATCAATTATCAAGAATTACTGCTTCTGTATTTTGTTCTTAGGGATTAACTTAGATTAGAGTGTCGAATTAGTCACCAAATCAACATATTGATGAGTACACAAAACCACTTAAGTGCCAAATCTTGCACATCATTCATCTAGCAAGGAAAACCTGTTATAGATATAGAATGATTTACCTGGAGGACAACAGCACTATAAGATAAGGTAAGACCATTTCCAATCACAATTACAGAAGGTCCATCCTGCCTGGCAACCAAATTAGCAACTAACCCGACCATCACAGTTGTCAATAAAACCTCCATTGATTTTTTGAAATTATAAATTAGTGTAAAAATCTAATTCGATTCAACCATATATTCGTTGAGACCATATAAAACCTATATTCGTTGACCCAACTTTATGCACTGATTTTCTTGGGTAACCGATTAACTGATCTCGTACCGAGTTCTATCTGCCAGTTAACTCAATTGAATTAGCTCAAACTTGATGGTAACTTGCTCAATGGCGCAATTTCTAAAGCTACAAAAATTACCACATTATCAACTATGCAAGATAATTTATCATACTGTAAATACAACCATGATTTCACTAAATTAAACTTCCTCCTTCATCTAAACTCCACAACCCCATTTCACCAAAAACTCAGATCTCCTACTCACCAAATGTAATTCCACCATACAATCAAACTATTGTTGTGATTACAAAAATATATTTCTCATTTACACAACATCAAAACACATAGTATAAAATTACACTAAGAATAACTAGATCTGAACAACTCATCGACAAGTTACAGTAGAAATTATGGAGCTAAAGATAATTATGATACTGAATCGACAAAACCCCACAAATAACAAAAAAATGAGGTTAAGGAAAGTAACATTTACCTGGCTGGAGTAGCAATGGCAGACCCGAGATGCCGGAGCAGTAATGGTCGATGGAGATATAGCAATTACTGGCCGGAGTCTATAGATTTGGGGAAAAAAATGAGAGAGAACCTTCTATTTACTGGTCGAAATCAAGAAAAAGGTCGTTTAGCGATTTGCTCCCGCAATATTGAACTTACTTTGGCAATTACTGGTTGAACTCAATAAGGTACGAGAGAGAACCTTTTTGGGTTAGTAAATGTTTTGGGGGCAAAAATATTAAATGTTTTTTTAAGTAAAAATGAGGTAACTTTAGACGCTATTTTTTCAATGAATAGCTGAGGGTTTTAATCCAAGCAAATATATTCGATGAATATCGAGAGTTAAAAACTCCGCAATTATATAATTTTTAGCAACACATATTTAATCCCAGCATTTTATGTAATTTTACAGAGGTTAAAATAACCTCCGCAAATAAACTCCCGCAAATAGACATGTTTTTTGTAGTGATTCACTCAAGAAATCAACATAGAAATAAGAACATAATTCCCAATTCACTCAAGGAATCGTCACAATCACTTACACCTTGTACATACATGCTATGGGGTCTTATAATCGTCTACTAGCCATGACTTGCAAGGAACAAGCTCTTATCCAGGTAACAAATTCCACACATCAAGTGTCTACCAATCTTATATCAATCAATCCCGTGAAGATCTTCAAATACCGATACATCTCACAATAATCAATAAATATCACGACAATTACAGCCACAATGATGACAACAATAACACTTGCAACATCCATCAATCTTTTTACATAGATTCATTGCATATAATTAACACTTAGAATATCCATTAGTCATTTATTTTTCTTGAGCATGCATTGTAACAAGCAATACGAACAAATAATTATCATGCACACATAAAATAAGTTAAGTTTCAACTGCATTAAATCATCTCCTATCTTGATTCAAGCCCGAAATGCTTTAAGAACTTGAGCTTTGTTCTTTCTTACAACCTTGACTTGACAGTGGTCAAAACAAGAATATAACACAAAATCAACTAAATGACCTACAATATCACGGATTATAACCTAATTTTGAGATTTCAAGGCCAAATTCATAATCATTCTCCTCATTATATATTTTTCTATTATAATTTCACCTTAATCCTACCAGTTTCATGGTTACAATAGTAAATTATCAACATGCAAGAATAAATTAACAATCTTTTACCAAAATTCAAGTATTTTCTACCCAATTCACTTATTACACTAGAAAATTAGTTAAGCTAAGTCAAATCCTCTCCAAAAATACAAAAACTAGTGATTCCAGGAGTTAACAATCAAACTATGGGTTAACAGATAAAATCACCTATCCTTACGAAAAGTTTGGATATAAATTGAGTGAATTCGCCCAAAATCACTTGAGCCCTCCCCAAAAGAGTTTTGAAATAATGAAACATATTGGGATAACGTTCTGAATAAATTCATGCATATCCCGCTATAACGGTCCTATTTCAGTATAGAGTATCCGTCCACTACGGCAGGATTCATCAACGCTGACTCTCACTAAGCATAAAAAATTTTGCTATAGCGGTGCAGTAATAGCAGCCTATGCCACCCGCTATAGCAGGTGTAGTGAGGAAAAAATTTGGGATTGCTCCTAGTTATTCTTTTTCGCAGCGTACACCCAAACCTTGACATTTCAGACTAATCCTTTACATCAAGTTCAATATCGAGAGTTCTACTTACCCAAATTCACTTTCAAAAAATCATTCGAATTTTTTATCGTTTCTACTAACATAAAGACATATTAAATGCTTTTCATTTACCCAATTCATTCCCAGATCGTCCTAGACCATATCTCGCCTGCATTTCATTCAAGACTAACCTATCTAAAATTTCTCTCTCAAAATTTGGAAAAACCTTAACCCGATTTTGGTACACTAGACTTACTTATAATGACAGAAAGCATCATTGTAACAATATTAAGACTTGGTTACAGATCTTAATGATTAAAACACATTCATATCTATTAAAAACTTAAATCTTAGTAAAAATAATTGCATTCAATAATCTAAAGTTAGAATCTCTTTATTAAGTACAAGATCTTAGTATAAATATCTACATAAAGTAATGATAGTCAAATTTAAAATTCTAATAAAGGGAATCGATATAAGTCGAAAAGGATCAGCAAAGTCAAAAGGATGGAATACATAAACATTAGTCAAAAAAAAACTACCCACCAACCGAAACATCCTTCGACTACTCCTTTCATTACTTTTTTACCCAAAAAGGAAAAAAGTCTTCGTCTTCTTGTCCCACGAAGATTGACAGCTTTGTCAAGTGGCAGATGCACTAGACACTATCATAGGTTAGATGAGTTAGATGAAATCATAGGTTAGATAAACATTTAAAAATTCTTTAAATTCACACTAGTGTGAAGGAAATTTTTGAGATAATATTTTGGGGTAGCGTTTTCAACATCATTTATACAATTCAATAGTGATATTTGAAATCCAAAAATTACTTTAGTTGCACTATTTGGGAAATGAAGTTCGATGTACGAGTGCAAGCAAAAAATATGGCGACATGGACATAATATTTAATGTTTGGATAAGATCCCTTTGTCTTATCAAAGCCTTCGATACTCGACACGAGCTTTAGGAATGAAAAATCATGGTAGAAAGTACTCTTCCATTTAATGAGGCTTAAGCAGTAAATTCAAATTAGTTGATACCTCAAAACGCATATTAGATAATGAGTGAAAAATTAAAAAACGCTTAATTAATATTTTCTTAAAGGAATTAAGTACAAATACATATTGAACAATTACAAGAAAACAAGGGGAGGATATTACTCCTTCCATTTATCTTCTACTACTTTAAGTCTATTACATATCAAATTAAATAAGATTTTGCCCAACTAGACATTAGACAAGTTTTTTTTTTTCCACATACATATTATTAAGATAGAGAACAAGCTTATAATGGTCTTCTTCAGACTCTAAAGGACACAAGATTAGTGTCCAGTTCCTCAGGTATTGGCCTTTGATTTGGGAACTTTGGAAGTAGGCTAGCAATGCGTTTGGCTGTCTCAAGGTACTTTACATACTTGCAAATAAGGCCTTCTTTGTTATTAGTGCATCCTTCTTTTGTGTCACCATGGCAACTACCACCACCTAGGTTCAACTCCTTCATCATTGGTGAGCCACAAAAGTTGCAATTGTGATCCCTCCCTCCCATAAGAGCCTCCTTCAGAGCTCTCTTCTTAAATGTCCAAGCACCACTCCTCCAATTGAAATGGTACAAAGGAAGGAACCTTTGTCCATATATGGATATGAATTCTAGTGCTGCTAGAATGAACTCAAATTCTTCCTTGGACATGTAGTAGGGAAAGCTTATCCTGGTCCATCCAGGCTTCACTCCCGTAAATCCCTGCATAAGTCAAACAACAATTATCAGGTCAGCTAAAAGATATTACATATAGTAATCATCTATGAAATGTAAGATCAGTAACCTAGAAAATAAGGCATGTTACCTGTGATGACATGTTAAAATATATTGTCTACATATATTGTGTCATCTTTAGTTGGTTCAAACTGTATACTACATTTCAATATTAAAATCTTTTTGACTTCAAACGTTTCATTTTACTCTTGATGATGCAACTTTATAGTTACATAAATGTGTCTATGGAATGATTTAGTCCACAATTTTCAGAAACCATTCTTTCTTTCCACAACTATGTGTATCCTCAAACACCAAAAATTTAACTGAAACAAAAGGAGCAGTAATATTATCAAATCACTTTTGCATTGTCAGTATATGCATAAGTTAAATTCTTAATTTAAAACTCACCATTTCAATTGCATCTTTGAAGGCAAGAGAGTGAGGTTCATCAACCTTGAGCAACTTATGTCCATAGGGTCCTGCACAAGCACACCCTCCTCTAGCTTGAATTCCAAATAGGTCATTAAGAAGCTTAGCCACAAAAGGGCCATGAAGAGGCTTATCTCTCTTGTTCCCAGTCTCTCTCCATAAGTAAAGCTCATTGTCTTCACCATTTCCATCACTTGATGAAGAGTAAGTTGTGGTATAAATGAGAAAAGAAAGCACAGCCTGTCTCTTGGCTGTTACATTTCCCAAAATCCATATGTTTGGGTTTGGGAGAAGCCTTTGTAGTGCAAGTTCAATGTAGGTGTGCTCCATTCTTTCAATTACTTTGTGACTTATGAACTCTTTCACCCAAAATGCTAGAGCTGTTCTCACCTTCTGAATGATTGGTGGTGTTCCAGCATCCTCCCTTTCTTCAATGTTCTCCACATACAGTGTGTCCTGTTAGAATTATCATGAGAGCCAAGCAGAAGATTAAATTTCTCAACTATAGTCAGAAGAAACTTAATTATATTTCTTGTCTCCAATTTTTATTTAAATCTGATGTATTTATCTTTTAAATATGATGTACTTTTTATCTAGTATGAATAAGAGAGAACTTCATTAAATTTAGAGTTTGGTAGTTGGAATTCATATCATTGTACCACAACAGTCAATCTAAGTCTAGTCAATAATGTTGCCTGTCTGAAATTCTTTGTTATCAACTGTCCCAAGTACATGACACTAATTAATGGCAGTCAAACTCTTTGGACAATTACTGATCATACAAAGTTTTATAATAGAAACAAAGAAAGCAAAGGTGAGAAGGACATCAAAATGGATGAGAAAGAAAAGGACAACACAAAAACTTCCACCACAACACTTTGAATAAAACTGAGGATACAAAATGTAAAATTTCATTAACAGGATATATAATATAAATAAAA
>NW_025893201.1:0-18627 GCF_002878395.1 Capsicum annuum
TGCCCCTGTTGAAATTTTTAAAATTTTTTTAGGTCAAATTTTATTCGTATATCACTTGGACATTACTTCATAACTTCGTTTGTAAGTAAAATTATAATTTTTGTTGAATTTTTTATTTGGTGTATTTGCTACTGCTACAATGGATAGAACCTGCAATATGAATCCAACATATGAGTCATCTAATGCAACAAGTGTATAATTTGTTGCAATATATGACTAATCTGTTGCAACAGATGATCTATATGTTGGATTCATATTACAACACTATAAATTGAATCCAACAGATTACTCATTTGTTGCAACAAATTAGTCATATATGTTGCAACAGATTACTCATATATGTTGCAACAGATTACTCATTTGTTGCAATAAATTAGTCATATATGTTGCAACAGATTACTAATCTGCGCAACATATTAGTCATATATATTGTAACAAATTAGTCATATATGTTGCAACAAATACTCATCTGTTGGATTCACATTACATGTTTTATCCATTATTAAAAAATAGCAGTAGCAGATATATCCAGATGAGAAATTCAACTAAAAAATAACAAATATTAAAAAAAATTAAAAAACATAAAAAAATAACAAACACCAACAAATCAAGTTCCTCATTTTCATCATAACTTAAAAGCCCTAATTTTTTACTTGTGAAAATCGAAAAGAAACAATGAAGAACTAGAAGTTGTTGTCACCGGAAAATGTTGTCACGTCGACTGACGGTTGAAAGTAAAATAGGAACGGGCAAGAACTCAAAACTATTTGTTGCCAGAGGTTGAAGTAGCACAAGATTGAAGAGAGGAATTTGAAAAGTTGTTGGTTGGGAGAAGTTAGAGAGAGAAACTATCGTGAGAAAGAGAGAAGAGAGAGAGATTGATTTGCAGAGGGAGAGAAGTTTTGTGGGTGTGGGTTAATTTGTATTTTTGAAAAGATTAAAAAGTTTAAAAAATATTAATCAAGTCCACAATTAACCTAATCAAGTTTTTTAATTATGTTTGACCCTTTAAATTGGTCAATGTCACCAATCCTTCATTCAAGACTTAAAAGACACCTTTCTTCAATTTTCTCACGCTAGTTGGTCCAATCAACTAATCATGAAAATAGACAACATAAATAAACAATTGTTGAAGAATCTTCTAGTTCTTCAACATATGTCTAATATTTAATGTGCACATCTTCGTAATGGTAAATAGTTCATGTCAACTTATGAACTTATTTATACGAGTAGTAAACTCCAAATTTATCATGATATGTGATTTTTTGCTTTAGGAAATATTAGATTAACTATTATATGAATAAATTTTTGAATTTACTACTAGAGTAAATTTCGGAATATTTCTTTTAAATTATTCTATGTCTTTTGAAGGCGTTTCTCCTATCACATTCACTTGAAGGAATGGATCTGTACTTCTAACAATTAAAATTTTCATTCTTCAGAAATGAAATATTATCGTGTTTTAAGCCTATCAAATTATGATGACTTAGAACATCTTTCGAGATATATGATGTAGGGAATTTTTCTCTAACATATCTTTCATTATAATCACAATAAGCATGTTCTATCACTTTTGATTATATCATCATTTTGTCCCTTTATGCTCATATCCATACATATGATCACTTGTCATCTTTCAGATATATCATATATTACGACCACCTTCATTTCAGAGAATGAAGCAAATTCAATAGGACGTGTTTCATGACATTTTATCAATATATACATTTACCTTAGTCATCATTATATCAATGTGGTGCATTGAGATTGAAACTCAGCGTCCTATCTATTATCACCATGTTGCATCGAAACTCAAACCGATGTCTTGCCCTTTTAGGCGGGAATTTGGAAAGCCACCACTTGGTGCTGTTCAAATCTTATTCTCAAAGGCTAAGATTATGCAACATGCCCGTTTATGTAACTTTATTTATACCTTCACTATAGCAAACTATAAGATCTTATACTGTTATAACAATTTATTTTTTAAAAAAATAATGTGGCAGAAAATCACATACATAACTGAAATATTGTCGCAACTATAATACTTACTTCCATGTTCGAAAAAGGATCATCTCATTTGACCTTTCTTTTGATTTCTCACTCAGTGTTTGATACTCAAATTGAAATTCGATTAAACCCAAATTCATATTAGATAGTCCCACATTAGAGGTAAAATAATCTCATCTGACTTAATTAAACACTAACCTTTGCAACCACTCTTTAAAAAAAAAGAGTTAAATAAAAAATAATGTTAAGAGGTATAATTTTTATTTCTTTTTTCAAATAATAATAGTATAATTGTTTTTCACAAATAGAATTTTTGTTTACTTATTTTTGATATTATAAACCATGCAAGTAACTAAGCCTTATTATACCAACAACAATTGTGACGGAACCATTCGGAATATTTTTTCCTTTAATTTAAAGCCTCGAGTTCAAAATCCTGAGAATAGAAAAATCTTATTAGAAGTGTCGCTCACAAATGAACCCTACAAATATGGAAATCCATATTTAATCGAGTTTTTATGCGGATAATCACCTATATATGCCTTGCTATAAAGTTCTTGTGATCAGGCCTTTGTCACAAAAGGTGACATGACATTTTAGGAATTTTTTTTTGTCTCCAATTTATTCATATTCTTTTCTAATTTTAATTTTTTTCTTTTGTGTTCATCTGGAAATATTGAATTAAAAAAAAAAGTCATTATAAAGAGCAGTTCTAACTTCCATTTTGGAAGTTAATTATTTGGCATGTACTTCTTGGAACTAATAAAGTTGACCTTTTTCTTATAAGGGATTTGATCACCTTATTATTTGACTAGTTAGAGCATTAATCCAAAGAATATAATATATATATATATATATATATATATATACTTTACTTTTTTTCATTTTAATAACTGATGTTCTTTTCACCTGGAAATAAAATCATTTTATTGTTTGACTAAAGGCAATAAACCAAAAGGATATAGATAGCATCCAAATATATTTTAGGACTATGATTAAAACAATAATATTTAGCTATTTTGTTCGAATTTTTTGAAAATATCAATGAATACGTATCGGATTCTCCAAAGATAAGGTAGTTTTGAAGAGTTTGACATGGACACAACATAAAAAGTGAAGAATCAGTTTAACTTAATTTTTTAATTTACACACCAAAGTATTGTAATGAAATGAAGAAATATATTCAAAAATTAAAATTGTGTTTTGAAATCCATGAAACCTTTTAAAAAAGTAAAATGTTGTGAATGGAAAAAATGTTTTACTTGAAAGGGGTGTCAATTAACCCCCCCCCCCCCCCCCCCCCCTTCCCCTTCTAGTCTATGTTGGATTGGGTATGAACCATGAAATTATATTGTTATGTTTATCCCTCAAAATGAGATAACAATTTTGAAATAACTAATTCCGAAATAATTAATCTCGTGATTATAACTTGTTTTCAATCAAACGAGACCTAAGTTCCTGAAAAAAGGGAGTCTCTAACTATAAACAACTTTTTAAATTTGGTGTGCATTTTATATAGGAAAACACCATGCTCTTATCTTATGTCACACATAACTGAAGAAGTACAATAGTAATTTATTTATAATATGAGCAGCATTATATTATCTGAAAATTGAATATGTAATTAATCAAATTGCTTTTATATATATGTGTGTCTTTTAAATTAAGGATAAACATTATCCAATAATTTTAAAGTAGGACAGTTGAGACAAGAATAGGGGTTTATGATAAGTTGATGTTTTTGGTAAATGTCTAGTCTATAGTTGTGCTTTTCTAATATAATATAATTAAATTAAGGGTTTTGGAGATATTAATATTTAATGACATTCTTTATACAAACAAATTAGGTATGTTCAAAAAAAAAAGAATTAGTCTTAAACCATGACATAAGCACTATTACGAGTTTAAGTTGACCTTAAAGTGGACATTTTTACTTAAATCTGGTATAATATGACACTCATATAGTATAGAGATAAATAAAATGTAACAAAAAAAAATTGATGAGTGATAAGACTTTGGTATAATTTAGGTGTGTGATTTATAATTTTATCGTATCTTGTGTGTGTTTCTCTAAATCTCACTTTGTAGGATTAAACAGAATATGTGCGGTGGGATCACATACAATAAATTTTTGGGCAAACAATATAAATTTCAATAGTTTGAATTGCTTGTTTACATAAAATTTCAACATTTTGTATAATTACTGAAAATTTTTTATTTTGAATCTGTCGAGATACATAATTAGCTCCCAACATATTTAACGAAGATATATATTTTTCTTTGTAAAGACACATAATTAGCTCCAGATACATTTTTTTCGATTTTAGATATGTCGAATTACATAATTAGCTTCCGATACATTCAATGAAGATACATAATTAGTTGAAATTTTTGTTATTACTTTATAAGAATGAAAATTTATGTAAATATGGTAAATTACGATGTATATTTTATATTATTTTTCCTAAAATTTTATGATTCAACTCTTTTTCACACTTCATATATAGCGAGAGTTTTAATGCGCCTTAATTTTATCAAGAATTCTGAACATTTAGAGTGCCGGTTGTATTTCATAATTGGGAGAAAAAGTCATTTTGTTTGAAATTTCTTGTTTGTCCAACATTTGACTAAAAATTTCTTATTAAGATAATAACTAATTCCCCATCTTTTTTCAATATTTCTTATTTTAAAATCTTATTTGAGAATAATCCACATTGCACAAAATGGCAATAAATATGACAATAAGAAAATCCAAGGAGTAGTGGACAGGAGTCAACTAATTTCCTTTAATATAAATATTTAAACATAAATAATTGTTTCATTCTCTCTTTAACTCAAACAACTCTTGAGATGTTCATAAAGATCAACACATAACTATTACTTTCATCGTCTCAATTTATATCCCACTTTTTCGAATTTCGAGATTCAAACAAATTTATATTTGATCGTAATTTTTCATATATCTTTTAAATATTTTAAATTGTGAATAATTATGACTTATAGTATTATTTACATAGTTTTCAAATATAGAAATTTTATTTCAAAATACATGAAGATTTCATGCCCAAATATACGATCAAACTTAAAATATTTCACTGTCGAAAAATAAAAAATGACACAATAATTAGAACAAATAAAGTATTTTTGTCAAAATTGCCCTATGTTTCTCGCGATCAAAATACATCATATGAGATTCAAATCATTCTATATTCGAGAAATACATTACTAACTGCCCCTAGAAAAACATGAATAAACAAAGTGAAAATATGGATGATTGACGAATGGCAAAGTGGAGTTGAAGTTGAAGTCCAACACTACCAACTCTTTTCTCCCTTACAAATTTACGATAAATTTGAACTCAAAGTATGATGAAGAGTAAAATATTTAGAATCTTCTGAATTATGATTAAATTTGCTACAATACACTCTAATTTTACGGAGATTCTATTGCCCTCGAAACTAAATTTTAACATATTTTTATCATTTTTTTTATTGATATGACATCTTTTGTCAATCTTTTTAACTGATATGACATCTTCAATATGAATCCCATTTTATATAATAAAAATATCTCGTCAGCACGTAAGATTTTTGTGATTATTATAATTACTAGAAAGACGTCAATACATGAAATATTAAAAACATATTCTAGAATTGAGTTTCTTGATTAAAAAATGTAATCCATGGAATTGACCTAACTTACAAATGTAATATTAGGAATTAATTAAAGCCACAGAGGGCAACTGAATATTTTATCTAATTAATGGTTGACACAACTTGGACTTAATCCTATCATAATTAATTATTGATTAACAGGCGGCATATAAAAAGTATTTAGGGAAATTACACTTTTAAGTCCATCAAATCTTGATAAATTTTGATTTTAATCCTTGTATTTTTTATTAAGCTTGGTTTAACCTTCAATCAACTTATATTTTTGCTCTTTTAATCTTTTTGACTGTAATTTTCACAAATTTATTAAATTATTAAGTGTTGAATCATTCAATTTTTAAGGTGCTATGTTGAATTTGAGATGTTAGTCCATATTTGAGTAAATATAATTATAAAAATAATTTAAATATGTACATATGACCTATTTAAAGGGAGTAAAAAAATACAAAATTTAGAGTCATGGGAAGATTGTTAATCACGCTTTGGTCACATTGTCATGCTTCATCAATCAGACTTAATTTTTCGTATCCTTAGAACTTAACGATACGATGGTATGAGCCAATAAAACAAATCCATTTTCTCTTTTGGCACCGATTTTTTTTCAACGTTTAAGAGTATCACCTAGTGGCTAGTGAAGCACGTGGAGATTGGAGAATCATGAGGTTTCAGAGACGAGAAATACTAGGCGATTTCATCCATCTGCCTTACCTTTGATGGATATAATTATTTGATATATGTTGCTGATGGAAGTTGAAAGGTATTTCGTAGAATTAATCGAGGCACGAAAAAGCTTGCCCAAACACCACTATGGTAAAATGAAAATACAAATCTCATTTTTAGGCCTTTGAAGTCGAAATATCTGATTAAGAATATACAGATCTCAACCATTCCATCATAGCTGCATCGTCAGTAGAAATATCTTATTAAGAATACGCAGATCTCAACCATTCCACCATAGCCGCATCGTCAGTCGAAATATCTGATTAAGAATACGCATATCTCAATCATTCCACCATAGCCGCATCGTCAGTCAAAATATCTGATTAAGAATATGAGCAGATCTCAACCAACCCACCATAACCGCGTCATCAAGAAATAAATTGTTGAACTCAACTAATTGACAAAAATACTGGTCATACTAATTCCAAAAATTTGTGTTGACTCAACTAAAACTAAAACATCAGCTGCATTGACTTTTGTTTGCATGAATGTATCAGTTGGTCAACTGCTTCATTCAAATCCTTTACGACTCCCATCACTTCAAGGAGATTAATAAATAAAATTAATTTGCTTATACTTATCATTTTTTAACATGGCACATCTATTAAAAAAATAGTTATTGATATGACTATTTTATCATATAATTTTTATTAATTGATGTTTAAAGTAATATATTTGAAAAATGGTTAGGATAAATAATTAATGCTAAGGATAAAATAGAAAGAATTCTTTTGTCTTTTCTTGATATATCAAAAGTAATAAATAAAATGAATGAAGAAAGTATATTTTATTCCGTGTTACTAGGGTTCGAGAAGGGCAGGACTATTGCAAAATATAAGATGTATATATATAGCATACCATACCCTAATATAAGCATAAAATGTGCACAGATCATATATAACTTTATCTGTGTATGATAGAAAAACTATTTTCGATAGGCCTAGGCTAAAAAAAAAAGAATAATATAAAATAATAGCAAGAGAATTCAATCCAATACACTTTCAACTTTTGTTATTATAATTAAATATGCTTATCTCCTAACCCATTTTAATTGTTTTGTCTAATCATCTTCTTTGAAAAAAAAAATGTCAACCAAATTCCATTAGTTTTTCTTCTTAGTCCTATCCCCTACCCCCTAACCCCTACCCCTACGCCCACCCGACCCAACCACCCCCAAACCATATATGTGTCTATAAATACAACTGACTACTTCAGAAATTCATGTAAATTTTAAAAAATAAAAGTACTCAAATTACCAAGAAGTTCATAGCAATTATAAAAGTGGATTATATTATGGCTGATGAATTTTTTCAAGCTCATGGAGAAAGCTGGTGGATTAATTCAACGAAAAATATTTGCAGTTTATCTTCAATTCATGAGCCAATTATTGGACAATATTTTGCATGGCCAAATGAATTTTTGGACATGAAAAATAATAGTTTCATTAATGATGATTATAACTCTAATACTTCCGATGACTCAATGGTTTTTCAAGAATTGACCAAAAATGATCAGAATTTGTTAGTGGATTCTACTCTACAAATTTTGGATATTAATGGAAATTCTTCTTCATCATCATCATCACAAGATTGGAATCACTCACTGTAAGCAAAATCTGTTATTTATCCTTTTTTATTTGTTGGTTCTCGAACAAGAGGTCACGGGTTTAAGTCGTGAATATAATCTCTTGTAGAAATACAAGGTAAGACTACGCATAATCAGGGGTAGCTCAAGCTCATTAGAGGCCTAAGGCCAAAATCAAAACGGAGGCCTTAAATTTTTACGTAAAAATTATTATTTTTTAAAATAAAGTCTATTGCGTTCAATCTTTTTTTGTGACATAGTATTCTAGATAAATCAAACTTATTAGAATTATTCTTTTTTATATAAAAAGTTTATTTTTTCTACAAATAATATCTAAATTTTTTAGAAAAATCTATAATCTATTATTACTAAAAATAAAATGAGGCCCTTCAAATTCGGGGGCCTAAGGCGGTCGCCTTTTTTCTATAAGAGAAGAGCCACCCTTGCGTATAATAGACACTTGTGACAGTGGCGGACCCAGAATTTAGGAATCGTGGGTGCACAAAAGGTTCGAATACACATATTGACGTCCAAAGCTTTAAGGTTCCACCTGAAAACTAAAACTGCCAGCTATCTTTTAGGCTTACCGGGTGTTTTTCTAAATCTTATACCAATTTTTCTATTTTTAATATAATTATACCTAATTTGCATCGAATTTTATGGGTATCGAAGCACCAAAAACTGGGCTGTAGGTCCACCCCTGCCTTGTGGTCCATTCCTTCCCAGACCTTGTATAATAAGACTTTTAATGCACCGAGCGTGACTCTTGCTTGATGTGCTTAGTTAAGAAATAAAGTTGCGTAGTCTTTACTACCCCTTCTCTCCATGTCCCTTCTGTCCATCTTTATTTATCCAATATACTAAACATAGATGTCCAATAATACTTATTCAATTTGTAAAATCAATGGATAATTTACAATCTTGTATGTGTTCATTGTATCCTTGTTATTAAATTTAAATAACTATTCATTACCCAATGCATTTTTCAAAGTAATTTATTATATTTAAAGGACAATGTAGTTAAATTATTCTTATTATTTAATATTTCTTAACATGTGAGTCAAGTTCAAGTCAGTAGTGGACAAGTAAAAGTGATGAATGAATAAAGTATTAACTATAACTTTTGACAATGATGAAAAGCGTTTAATCCTAACATTATTAACTATAACTTTTGACAATGATGATAACCGTTTAATCCTAACATTTTGTTTTAATATATTTTCTTTACTTGGAATTGTGCAGCCAAGAAGTCCTTACAAATTCAAGCCAGAATTATCAACATCAAAATGAGTTGATGAGGAACTTTTCTAGCATAAGTAATCAAGATTTCACTAATTACTATTCAAATTTGATTCAAACACTATTTGATAGTGCTAATGAGGATCATAATCAAGAACAACAACCTCAACAATCTTTGTTTGCTAACAACAATAATCCTCCAATCAATGATTTTGAACCTTCTTTGCCTAAGGTAAGTACATCCTATATAGTTTGATTAGTTTAATTTATATAAAGTAAAGCATCTAATAGCCCTTAACAATGACCAAACTTGTTATGACACACTCCAACTTCACGGGGGTCCTATTGCCATTTTGAACTAAATTTTAGCGTAATTTTATTAACTTTTTAGCTGAAGTGACACCTTTTGTCAATCTTTTTAGTTGATGTGACACCTTTGACGTGGACCTCATTTTATGTAATAAAGATGTCACGTCAGCACAAAAGGATGACAAAAATACGCTAAATTGAGTTTGGGTGTGGGTGTGTGTGTGTGTGTGGGGGGGGGGGGGGGGGGTTAATAGGACCCCTGTGAAGTTGGAATACGTCTTAGCAACTTCGACTATAGTTCGAGGGGGTATTGGATGCTTATCTCATTTACATATATAAATAAAGTTTTACTTGTCATGTGAGCAAGAGGTCCGAGTTCAGATGTGGAAACAGCCTCATGCGGAAATGTAGGGTAAGGCTGATGTACAATCGACCCCTGTCATCCGGTCCTTTTTCAGACCTCATACATAGCGAAAGTTTTAGTACACTCAGTTGCCTTTTTTATAATTTGTTAAACTATCATTTTATTTTAATATGTTGTAGTAGGTAATGTAGTGTCTGCTTTTCTTGAATTGAATATAGAGTAAACAATTTATTGGTATAAAATTTTCAGTCTAATATTGAAGAAATTGGAGAGTCCAAATCAAGATTATCAATTATTACTAAGAATAGCACCAATGAACCAACATACAAAAGGCAAAGAATTGAAACACCATCACCATTGCCAACTTTTAAGGTATGCAATAAAATCCATTTATTTCAATTTATGCGATATAGTTTGACATTACATGATTTCAAGAAAAAAAAAAGACCTTTTTAAAATTTATAATCTTAAATTAAAAAAAGTAGAGTTAGGATTTTGAATTTTTGAATTCTAAATTCTAGAAATAACAACTTAATTACTGCTCTACGTACTAGGTTCTATTTAAATGATTTTACATATTAAGTGATATAATATAAATACAAAATTTAAATCAAAGCTATTCGATTTTATTGAACGTACACATTGACATATGCTCCACCCCGGTTAAATATGTCATGCGATGATACGATTTTTGAAATTTGTGATGTTAAACATTTCAGATACTTAAATATATGTCTGTAAAAATTTATCATTAGTTAAGGGTGAAATGGATATTTATGTGATCAAATTTTCATAAGTTAGAAAGGTTTTTTATTCAACAAGGAAATCGTGGAATATTAAATATCCATCATAATTTAACTAAAGAGAATTTTTTTGTCATGTTAATTAAGTAAAATGATTATTTTGTCCAAGAAAATGGTGACAATATTCAGTTTTTGTTAAATAACAGGTGAGAAAAGAGAAATTAGGGGATCGAATAACTGCCCTCCAACAATTGGTTTCACCTTTTGGAAAGGTAATTAAATATTTAAATCTTTCTACTCTTTGGGACGATCATAATAATAATAATAACCAATTCAATATAATTTTATAGTAGAAATTTAGAAAAATTATTTTTGACTTATCTTCTATTCTTTGCGGGATAAAAATATTATTTTCAATGTATCCTCGATAGTCCTCTTCCTTTATCTGGACTTGACTCTGTTCTATTATTATGTTAATTTATTAATTCATCAAACAATTTTTTTTTTATATTCATGATGTTAATATGTTTATATACTCCTTTTTTTTAATTATTTATTTATTTACAGACTGATACAGCATCAGTTCTCCAAGAAGCTATTGATTACATCAATTTTCTTCATGATCAAGTCAATGTATGTTTATTTAATTATATATTGACAAAGTCCTCTTGCAATTAATTAGTATACCCCAACCAATTAGAAAATATATTTGAAATTCAAACTTTTTGTTTCACATAATTTCAGGTTTTGAGAACCCAATTTGTGAAAAATGGATCATCCACTCAACATCAACAGGTTGGTAGGGGAATTAAATTAGGAAAATGCCTTTTTAGAAAATATTATATGAAAAATAAGTGTTTTTCTTACATACTATTTGATGTTTGATAAATAAACAGAAACTATAATCCCAAAAAAATTTATATATAATTTAGGCATTTTCCTAACTTTCAAGAGGGAAATCATTTTTATGATTTTTACTAAACTAATTTCCTAAAGAAGGATTAAAACAAGCATGTTTAAGTATTCTTTTATGAATTTTAAGTTTTATACATCGACAATATAATAATTACATCATGTCACATACCATTATCATATAAGTTACTCATGAATATTTATCAAATAGAATTACTTGAAATTACCTACCACTTAATTGCTAGGTTACTGGGACTTTTCAAAAATATTGATGGATGCATGCCGGATCCTCTAAAATAGTGTATTTTTGAAGAATCCGACAAGAATGCAGCGACATTTTTAGAGAGTCCGAACAACTTAGCTTAATTGTATAAATATTTTTTAAATCGTCAGTTCGCAGAACTTATACTTTTTTTTTGGTTGACCATCAATAGGTTAAAGAACAAGAAGGATTATTAAAACGAGATTTAAGGAGCAAAGGATTATGTTTAGTACCAATATCAAGTACTTTTCCAATAGTAGCTGAGACTACAATGGATTTTTGGACACCAACATTTGGAGGAACATTCAGATAAAATACAGTTCGCTGTACTAAAATTTCTGCTGTATGGAATTTTGGACACCAACATTCAGATAAAATACAGTTTGATGTACTTAAATTTCTGCTGTGTGGGAGCTTCGAAGAAGGGCTGAAACACAAAAAGTGGAAGAAAATGAAGTGTACTTCAAGTCCAACTGAAGACAACCAAATGAAATAGATTAAGGAAAATGATTAATTAGAGGATAATGTAGAGTTGTAATTAAAAATAACAATAATAGAGTGGGTTAGGAACAAACATGTCCACTAGTATAGGTTCTAAATTTAGCCTATGTTTTGGATTACAAACATGTCCACTAGTATAGGTTCTAAATTTAGCTTATGTTTTGGATTACTTTATTAATTTCCATCTCAAATTATTTGTCGTATTTTTTTTTTACACGTTAAGAAAATATTAATTAAGAAATGGTTTAACGTTGGTTGAGCTAAATTTAGCACACATTATATCGACATCAATCCTTAAACTTGTAAGTAAATTTCATTTAGACACTTGTTTTTCGGTTTAAATTTTGAAATTTTCTTGCGTGTGTTCTCAAATGATCATTATATACACATAAGTTAATCACTAATTTAATTATACGCAGTAGCCTTATTTACCTCAACAAGCCATAAAACCTTAGGCATGCTTCCATTGAGCCAAATGTATATAATTAAAGAAAATGATATATTTTATATGATTAACTTAACTATGTAATAGACGATTCAGAACGTATGCAATCTTTTTTTGTTCAAAATTTGACCAAGAGTGTTTAATAGGTACACTTTTACTCACGTTATGGTACAAGAGAGCAAAAGGTATATTCAACGTTTTACTTTCTCTAAAAGAATTCTTACTTTTCAACAAACGATATGTCGGGATTTGGTACTATAATGTCCCTGCCCACAGCTATCTCTTCGGTGTCATGGTAGTCATGTACAGTGGCTAGGCTTTGAGTGTCAGATGTAATATAATGAGTGGCTCCACTATCCACGAGGCAAGGGGTCTGTTGAGAAGGAAAACAAGCAGTGTTGGAATATTGCTATATCTGTTCATTGGACCGGGTGGATTCACCTATTTCATCTCACTGTATATTTGCAGTACAAAGCTTGGGCTAGAGCAAAGGTTTCCCGGGCTTGCAGATGGTTATGTGACTGCCATCTGCAGTCTTTAGCGGAATGACCTATGCGATCACTTGCAGTGAAGGTTTTTGTCAAAGGGCTGCTGGTGGTTGTTTCTTCATGGGCGTTGTGCTTGCCATTGCTGATTGTTGGCAGGAGTATTCATACCTAGACGATGGTTGCTGGAGTAATTATTGTTGCCCTGACGAGAAGGAGTTGAGCTTGTCTTTTGTGCTACTGCAGCGGTAATGGGAGTTGATAGAGGATTCTTGTCGTCTTCATGTTTTAGGAAAAACTCATAATCTTGAAGCTTTTTGTAAAGCTCTTCATATGAAATTGTAGAATTGCGAGCATGAATGGCAGCAAAGAGTTCTCCTCGAAATTCAGATCCGATTCCACTGAGGATTATCACAATGAGTTTCGGATTTGATACCAATGCACCAGCAGTTGCAAGTTCTTCACAAAGTGATCGAACTTGATGAAGATAATTTGTGACTGGACGAGAATCTTTAGTGAAGCAGGCCAGTCGATCTCACAAGCTGAAAATTCTTATTTGAGATTGGTTCGCATACGCAGTATGCAAAGCATCCTAGGCAGCTTTGGCGGAGACTGCAGCAACAACAGTGGAGGAAAGTGTAGTATCAACAGAGGCCAAGAGAGCATTTTGAATTAGCTGATCATGGCGATACCAAGGAACAAATTCAGGGTTATCAACATCTTGATTGTTCTGAGAGATGGTGCGAGTGGGGGCAGAGATAGAGCTATCGATATGCCCATAAAGATTGTGACCACGCATAAGCATTGAAACTTGAGCTTTCCACAAGGATAAATTGTGACTGCTCGTTAATTTTAGGGGCAATTAGGTAACTGGATTGAATTGAACAATAATGATAGCATTATTGATTCCATCAGCATTGGTCACAGAAATCTTGGAGCCTATTTGTGCGAGTCAATGGAAATTATGACATGTTTCAAATATTGTAATGATACGGCATCTGGGGCTAACTCAACCCAAAAGTTATATCATGAAGCAAGGATTATTGCCAATTCCATATAAGCAAACCGCCAGTCCATCCTCAATCAATGTAGGACTTTAACCCACTTCAACATATATATATAAAACTGTGCCGTTGGTTAAGAGCTCATGTTTATGTTCTCTAAGGTCCCGAATAGAAATTTCAGAAAAAGAAGCATACTAAAGTCACTGGCCAGTTACTTGAGAATTTTTTGATTCCTACCCACTTTCAAAACTTATTTTGATTCATAGACACCAAATTTCTTTTTGATTTATTTTTTAGGGTTATGTCGTGAAAAAGGTAAAAAGTGGGCCACGGTTGTGGCGTCATGGGTTCCTTTAACATTTTTAAAACTTGAGAAAAAAATACAACTTTTTAAAAACTACCACATGATCCCTTTTACATTTTTCCATTTTCAAAATATTTACATTAAAATCATATAATATTTTCAACTACACATTTCTCTCTCCTCAAAACCTTCCTTCTCCCGTTTTGGTTCCTATTTTTTTGAAAAAAACAATTCGGTTGATTCTTGCTTCCTCAGGTGAAATTTTTAAATTTCTCTTACTTAGGTAAGTGTAATTTTCTTCCCTAATCAGTTCTAGATCCATTTTACTAATTTTTTCGATGACGCATTGTATTGGGGTTCTTCGATTTTGACAAAAATTGCACTGTTCTTCTTTGAATCAGTTGAAATTTGAGTGTTTTTAGTTAACATTGTCGATTTCGCATGTTTAATCGGGTTTTGCTTTGGATAATGATTAGAATTTTTTTTCAATTTTTGTAGTTATATTGCATTTGATTTTGAATTTTTTGTAGTGAATTGGACCCATTTTAATGGTGTTCTATGTTGTTGTGAATTGCACTGCCAATTTTGGAACTTGAATTGCATGTTTGATATGAGGCATTTTTCCCGTTTTTCTTAATATATCGACCATTGCAAATTTGTTTTTGCTGCATTTGTTTGTTTTTTAATAGACCAGTAGTCGATACATTGACCACTACAGATTCATTTTTTTCTATAGATCATAAATGGTGAGAAGAGTTCATAGAACGGTTAAAAGGCCTGCTTCCATTGCTTCTACCAGCAGGAAGTGAAAATCGAAGAAGTTTTGAAAACTTCCAAGGGAAAAAGCCAGTACATAGTCGATGAATCGGAGTCGGAAACTGAATTAAGAATTCTTGTCGATATTCCAACTATGACAAAAGTAGTGCACATGAGAGTGAGGATGCTGAGGATAGCGAAGGTAAAAGCGAGGGGGAAAGCGAAAAAGAAAGTGAAAGTGATAGTGGGGACGGTGAGGATAGGAGAGATAACAGAGACGGGGAGAAAGATCCCCTATCCTTGCTAATTTGTACGAGAGATATCTCCGTTGAGTCGTGCGACCTAATAACCTGAATGGATAATCTTGGCTCTTTTCCTGCAAAGATTTCTGTGAGAGCAAGAATGGCTGTGTATCGAGAGTTTAGACGGGTTCTTTTTGAACAAAATTTGTATTGTGATTTTAAGAAGACATGTTTCGGATACTTGAGGCATATTTCGGAATATTTTAAGTGTAATGGACTGATGGTTCATTATATGTTGTTGTGACGTATAAAAAATAAAAAAAAAACTGCATGAAATTTGATTTTGTATGAACGGTAAGCCAACTTGTTTCGGCTTAAAGGAATTTACTTTGATTACGGGGCTGAATTGTTCAGCATATCCTCATGAATAAAAAATGAACAAAGTCCTCCAAAATGGAGAAAACTTTCATTTTAAGGTAACGAAGAACAAGAGCATTACTGCTGCAAAGTTGATTAGCCTGATGAAAGGTAATAGGCTGAATAATCAACAAAAGTTGAAGTGTGCTTTGGTTTGGTTTGTGCATACGATGCTGCTGGCAAAAGACCCATCAAAGAAGGTGGATTCGAACCACATCAAGATGACGGCTGATTTAGAATTCTTTGGGGGTTATCCATGGGGAAAAAAGTCCTTTGAGCTGACCTTGAGCTATCTGAAAAAGAAGACTAATCTGACCAAGCAGAAAGAAACTTTTGTAAAGAGGAATAATGCATTGTATGCGTTATTTGGCTTTCCATGGAAGTTTCTGGTACTTATAATCAACCAGCCTATTAATTTATTATAGACTCCTACATATTTATTAAGTAATACATAGACACTGTAGACTTACTTGTGCTTCTATTGATTGCAGGTTTGGATATATGAGGCCTTTCCTCATCTGGGAAGGTACGCCGGCAAGTCGTTGGATTCTCCCCTACCAATTCCTCGTCTTCTTCGTTGGCACACGTCGAAGTGCGACAACATAATGAAAGGCGACCCGTTTAAGTACAAAGAAAACAACAAAGGTAAAATTATATTTATTATGATACGATACTAATATCATTATATTAGTGAATGTCTTGTAATTTATTTTTATTTTTTTTATAGATTGTGCACCCGTACCTTACCCCTACTGTCCATGAGATGGAGCAGAGATACATAAAAACTTTTAAGCCATACACGAACGAAGTTAAGGATACATCCATCGGTGCGTTGAAGACGTAGCTAAAAGGAATGATTGTCTTGACTTCATCAGTAGAGGTCGCGGATGAAGACGAAGATTTAGGTGACCACCATTATGTTCCAAGTCCACCACATGCTTGTGATCATGCTGGTTCAAGTGGACTTAAAACTTTACCAGACGCTTCTAATAACGATGACCTGCGCGCGCGTTTTGCCTTGCTCGATAAAAGTCTACTAGATATTGCTTCTTTTGTTAGAGATGAGAGGCTGCGGAGAATCGAGAAGAATAAGAAGAAGCAATAAGAATAAGGTAAATTAATTTATTTTTTGCTCTTCCAATTTAATTTTATTTCATATGTTTAGTAATCCTTTCAAAACAATACAATGTACCTCGACAACCCCTCTCTTAGCCGGCATCAAGTAAACCTCGAAAACTTGCAGTTGCAGTAATGGACATAACTGCAACAGATGAAAAAGGTGAAGAAGAGAAGAAAGAAGAAAATACGGAAGAGGAGAATGTAGCAGATGAAGAATTAAAAAAAAAAAAGAAAAAGAAATAGATGAGAAGATGACAGCTGAAGCAGAAGAAGAAAATGAGGAGAACACAAAAGAAGATGGTGAAAAGAAATCATCATCATCATCAGAAGAAGACAAAAACAAGAAGGTAGTTGAAGAAAAATCAGTGGTATAATAGGGGGGTTGAAAACATTGAAGAAGAGAAGAGATCGGCAGGAGAAGAAGAGAAGGAAAATGAGAAGAAAGAAGTTGAAGAAAAGGAGAAAAAACAGGAAGAAAAAGAAGTGGATGTGATGGGCATTGTTGTGGAACTCATCAAGAAAACAAGTAGTTTTATGGATTTGGAACAAACAACTTTCTTAATTAGTTGTTTTTTTTAGTGATTTGTTCTTTAGTGATAATTGAATTACATATATTTCGCATGTTTTATTAGTGATTTGTTCTTTATGGATAATTGAATTGCATATATTTGACATGTCAATGATGGCATTTATTGATGAAATAATGTTCAGTTATTCCATTATTTCGTTAGATTAAACAGCTGGTTGCATTGCAGTACCAGTTCAGCTGTTGTCTTAATTTATAATGGTTGATTGGAAACATAATAGAAGCTGTTCTCTATAATTTATAGACTTAACATACTATCGATTGAGTAAATCATGAATTTACTTACCGGAACTATCATGGTTTATAGAGGTCGATGATAAAAGACATAGACATAACTCTCTATTAATTATAGATTACACCCAGGATTGATTTAAGAAATCTTACGTCTATTTATTCAGTTTTGTATATCCCTATTACACTTTTTCAGAAAACCAATAACAGTAACAAACTATAAAATAAATTTTTAGGCCTTTCTCTTTTTCCTCAGCCAAAATTAGCCTTTGCTTTACTTGATCCCTCTTCATTTCGACTTCTTTTAGTAATTCTTTCAAGTAATCCCTTTGCTCTTCGACTTTTTTTTAGCAATGTCATGAGTAGATCTCTATTTTCTTCGGATTTTCGAAACCTTTGAAGTATATAAAACTTGGAAGCGCCTAAAAAATTTGATGTCGATGGGCTGCTCGTCGGCGAGTCTTCGTCAAGCCACTTAAAGAAAGAGCATCCTCCATTATCCTTTCCAACGCATAGTTAAAGAATTTTCGACCTGAATTTCGATCAGTGCGTGACGTCCTAAAAACAGTTGGATAGCCATAATGACATATGTAGGACACTTTTGCATTTGAGTTTTGGGATGCTTGAGACATGGTAGTTGTTAACAAAAATTAAAACAAAAAAATGAGAGTGTTAACATAAAAATAACCTTCCTTTTATAGAAGAAAAAAGTGAGATATTACCGTT
>NW_025893202.1:0-1488 GCF_002878395.1 Capsicum annuum
AACATGGAAAATATATAACATACCAGTAACGACATCAGGAGAATTTTCCTAATCCTGTCGGGACTGAAGAGCATAGAGTCTGTTTGGGCGTTGCCCACTGGTAGCACTGGAAATGGCCCCCTGCTGGTTCAGGCAACTGGACTAAGCTGTAGAATGATTTTGCTGACCCTGAAGACTTGACTACAGACACTCCCTAATCTTGTGGCGTGGCTTGCCACAACCAAAACAGACATTACTACCAGCTCTACAAATACCCTTGTGGTTCTTACCATAAGTCTGACAAAGGGGATTCGTTCGGGCACTGCTAACACTGCCCTGAGAGTTAGAGCCTGGCGCTTTGTCTCTATTGCCATCTCTGAACTTTGGCACTGGAGCACTGGCAGAGGAAGGAGCTGGAACAACTGACTTGGAGCAAAACTGTGAATGGTTTCCTCCATCTGACTTGGGGTGAGCAAAATTGAAATTACCTGACCGTGCTCTCTTGTTCTGCCTCTCCCTAGTCTTAAACTTCTACTCTTCTACTTGCTGGGCATGGGTCATAAGTCTGGCTAAGGTCACATCACCAATCATCATCGCAAAGCTAAACTCATTTACCATGCTATACTTGACCCCTGACACGAACTTGCTCATCTTATCTCTATTGTCTGTAACCACATAAGGAGCATACCTGGCTAGCTAAGTAAATCTAAGAGAATACTCCCTAACCGTCATATTCCCCTTCCTGAGGTTAATGAACTCAATAACATTGGCTTCCCTCAGCTCTTGGGGAAGAATCTATCTAAGAAAGCTGTGACAAATTCCTCTCACTCGATAGGGCCCGTATCATCTAACCTCTCAGAAGAAGTAATACCCATGATGTCAATGACCTTATGTACTTGGTCAATGAACTCCTGATGGTCCTCATCAGACTTAGACCCATGGAAAGATGGAGGGTTCATCCGGGTGAAGTCCCGAACCCTAGCTGCTTTAGGATTGGCCACTGGATTGGATGGAATAACTGGTGTCCGTTCATTTTGTGCAACCATAGACTGAGCAAGTGTGGTAAATGCAGCTTTAAACTCCGCATGGGAAACATGTTTGCCCAAAGGATCTTCGAGCTGAGAAGCTGGCTGGTTTCTTCTCATTGGGGCCATGGTCTGGAATAAGAGAAGAATGGATTAGACTGAGAGTTTAACTTGTGATTTTGCTCACTAGCATGACATGAATAATGAATGAAGGGGACTGTTCCTAAAACATATTATAGCGTCCCGCACATAAATGTGGAGCGCAACACACCCATGTACAAGACTCTATTAGATGCGGCTTTCAGACTTCCTAGGACTCTATTGAACCTTAGACTCTGATACCAAGTTTTTAACACCCCGATTCACTAAACCAAAATGCTACACGTTGCTCATGACCCCGAGGAACCATAAGCTAACCCACGACTGATATCTGTACCTGTATACTGCAAATCATGATATAATAATGTGGAATACATAGAACTGT
>NW_025893203.1:0-5238 GCF_002878395.1 Capsicum annuum
TGTTGTTCTTCTCGTAGTGAGTTTTTTAAATTATATAAACTATCACATGTACTTTTATCTAAATTTTCTAAGGTTTTTCTATCCATATTAATTTTTCTTTTAGGTCTTCCATTATTTTCCTAATTCGGTTTCTATAATTAATTTCATTATTTAGATTTTCTTGATTTTCTCTAGTTTGTCTAATATATTCTAACATTTTTTAATCTGAATAATATCCTTCTGGGTAAATTTCTTCGTATAACTGTTCTAGACAATTTGCAGTTTCAATTTCATAGTTTATTACTTCTTCTAATATTATTTTCTTAATATCTATTATTTCTATATCTTTGATTATATATAAGATTAAAACTTTAAGATAATCCAGATAATCTATCTTTTAAAATTGGTTTTATTATAGTGTTTTGTAGTTGTTTGTTTTAGCCTTAGTAGTTTTTGCATATTTTTATTAAGAAATTTTATATCTTTATTTTCCATGTATTTATCTATATTTATTTTTATCTGTTTTTCTAGTAACTGCATATTTTTTATATCTTTTTTCTAAAAATTTTATGTAACTTATCATCGTAAATATTTGTAAGAATAGTTAGGTAGATATGGTATATAATTTACTCTAGTCATGTAATATTCACCAAAAGCTTTTTCTAATATGATTTTTCTTATATCTGCTACTTTTATATTTCTAAGTGCATACAAAATAAGTATTTTGAATTTATCTACCATCACATCAGATATATTATCATTCATTTTCATAAAATTGCTTTTCATCTTAGCTTACTATATACTAGATTATTCTTAAATAATATGTTCTTCCGTCACTATTAACATGGTAATCCGGATACTTTTTCCCTTAAACAGCGCCTCTACTCTGGTTACTCCCCGCCACGGCTTCTTGCCTCATTGGTTTCGCCTTTAGGATGGCATAGTCCTTAGGGATATTTCTCCGTTTCCTCTTTGTTAATAAACTTCTTAACATATTATTCTTCGAATAATTCTACTATAAAGTAACTAATATGAATTTATTTTATCATATCATGATTGTTGGGAATTATGAAATTAGCTATTCATAATCATAAATAGATATACCTGTTCGGGTAGCTTTGTTATTTCTGAGTTTTGTTGTTCCATAGCTTTTTCCATTGGAATATGTTTATCTAATTAACTGAGTAAAATATTTTTTTGTGGATTGGAGAGAGCAAAGGTGCTTCAACGCATGAAGGCTTGCCTTTGCAATGCCTTCTGTCTTTGTTATATATAGAACGAGAATTTACAAGTGTTTTCTTTACATGTTTAAAACTAAAACTTAAAGAAGAAAAAATAGTCAAATAAAGGGGCTATAGGGCTATAGGCCTTCCTAACCTACCCTAAAAAGTCAAGAAAAGTTAAAAGTTACATAAATGCTTTACATTATCTTGTCGTAAGAAAATTTGTGCAATATGTCCAAATATCTTCCGTTGATTTGTTGTCGTATCTGCTCCATTATTGCTCTTTATCTTATCTTTATCTGCTCCATTATTGCCCTTTATCTTATCTTTCCAGCTGGCTTTTTGTCTTCTTTATTCTAGATGTACCTCTGGAATAATATTATCTTCTCCATTGCACCTCGAACATTGGTGGTCTGGATATTTATGTCCAATTATTTTACAGTATCTTGTTAACAGTCCGTCTGAAATAAATCCTTTTTTTATCGCTCTTGCGGTAGATTGTTTTTCTGGGTTAAGTAGCGTCATTATCCATTGTCTTACGTCTTCCATATCTGCTTGTCGTAGCTTTTTTGAATTTGAATATATCATTTGATGATCTCTTGAATAGTAGCTCCATATTGGGTTTCCGTTCGTATAATTATTTGCTAATTCTTGAATGATCGTAGCTAGTCCAATAAGTCTTTTATTTGCATAAAAATCTGGTATCTCAATTCTAGGTATCTCCGGTTGTTGCGAAATATCTTCTGGTATAATCATATATCTTGTTAGTCCTATCTTTACAACTTGTAGAACTGGTTTTATTTCATCATATAATATCTCTGCTGGTGCAGTATAGCACTTTATAAAATAAATTTCCTTTTGTTATTCTTTTGTAGGTAGTGAATATCTTGTATAATTCCTCCATAGTTGTTAGCTCTTCTCCGTCTTGGGTATAGATGGTATTTAGTAGTCCATAGTCAAAACAGGTTTTAACTAGGCTTGGGTTAGTTTTGGGTAGTGCGATTAATTTATTGTATCCTTGTAGTTTTTGGGTTATATAATTGGTATTTGGTTCTTTGATGTCTGTAGCTCTGGGGTTATGGTTTAGAAAGGTTTGTACTCTGTATATATTTTCTATGTATTTCTGGGCGGTGTAGTTGTATACTTTTTTGTCTTGGTTTAGGCTATCTCGGTATGTGTTAACTTGTGGGGGTATGAATAAATGGTCTTTTTGTATTTTTGGGGTAAATGGTTTTTCAAATATTTTGTTCATATTTACATTCTGGTATCTTGGTCTATTAACTCCTTTGCTTGTACCTGCAGAAGTAGATTGATAAATGTTATGGGTTTTATGGAGTGTCCCAACGTCTCCTTCTAGCTCTGGATTTTTAATGTCTTCCGATCGACATAGCTCTGCACACTGCTGAGTTAGCTGATTTGTAGCTATAGACTTCAGTTTATCTTCATTAGTCTTGAGATAGCTGATTTGTAGCTATAGACTTCAGTTTATCTTCATTAGTCTTTAGCTTTTCTATCTCATTACCCATACTGTCCACTTTCATTGAAAGCGTAGTTAGGGTGTTAAGTATTTTTTCTAGAGTGTCTTCCTCTACTATTTCAGTCTGTGTAGGTTTGTCTTGATATGTAATCTGCAATAACATTTTTGTTAGTACTGATCACTTCAATTGTAAATGTGAAATTTAATATATTTAAAACTAGTCTTCGAATCTCTTTTGTTGTAACTGAATTTTGTATTTTCTTTGTTAACCACCAGCGTACCTGTGTATTATCTGTTCGTACAATAAATTTGTTATATACAATATATGGCTCAAATGCTAATAAACATTTATATAATGAACATAATTCTTTCCTATTTATTTCCCATTTTATTTCTGTCTCGTTGAACGTACCTGAGTAGTATCTACAATGGTGTTCTATTTTTTCTGCTTCATATCGATATTTAAGTACTCCTCCGTAACTATATTCACTTGCATCTGCTTCTACTATGTATATAAATTTTCTATTTTCATCTGGAAATTGCAATTTTGGTAATTCTCTACAAAGTAATTTTATTTTTTGAACTTGTTTTTTATCTTTTTTCATCATAATTATATTCTATATCCTTTTTTAATTTTTTCTGTAGTGGTTTTAAGGTTTCTGCTAATTTTGGAATATATTCTCTTACTTGGTTTACTAATCCTAAAAATGATTGTAATTTCTTTTTTGTATCTAATTCTTCTTTCGAATTTATTATTTTTTGTACTATATGTTGTTGCATTTTTACTCCACTTTTATCTATTTGTATTCCTAAAAATTCTATCTGGTTTTTCATAATTTCAGCTTTCTTTTTGCTTAGACTTATTCTTGATTTTTCTATTATATCTGTGAACTGTTCTAATAATTTTAAATGTTCTTCTTTAGTTTTTGTATATAATAATATATCATCTATGTATACTATGCAATTAGATAATTGTTTAAAATAACTATCCATAAAATGTTGATATCTACCTGGTGCATTTTTATATCCAAATGGTAACACGTTCCATTCATAAAATCCTTGTGGTACCGTAAATGCGGTTAATTCTTTAGATTCTTCTTCTAGCTTTAGGTGGTAAAATCCTGATTTACAATCAAATTTGCTAAAATAATTATATCCTTGGATTTGTCTTATTTTTAATATCTTATTTGGTATCGGATAATTATATGTTATAGTTTTTGCATTTAAATTTCTATAGTCAATGACCATCCTACTTTTTCCTCTTTTTTGTTCACTATGTTTATTTACTATAAATGTTGGACTATTATGTTTACTATTACTTTTTTGTATATATTGTTTTTCTAATAATTCATCTATGTGCATTTTAAATTCTTTTAAATCATCAAAATTATATGTTAATGGTTTTTGTGTTATTATGCTATTCTTATCTATTATTTCAATTTTTATAGTAGTTTTGTGTTTTTCCCATCCTTTTAATGGATCTTCACTATATAATTGTTCTAATTTTTTTTGAATTATTTCTATTTTATTTATTGAAAATATAGTTATTTCTGTTTTATTTATCGAAAATACTACGAGTTCTACTGTATCTTCAGTATTGTTTATATTTTCTAATTTTTGTGTAATTTTTTCACTTCCTTTTATCCAATCAGTTTTCTTTCTTATTTTATTATTAACTCTTTTTGCTCTTACTTTTTGTTTACATGGTGTTGTAAACTACCAGTCTGTTTTGGTTATTATATGTGGGTATAATTTATCTAAAAATGGCATTCCTAAAAGTATATCTTTTGATGTTAATTCATAATTATAAATTTCTTCTATTGTTAATATCTTATCCCATACTTGTATTTTTACATTCTAGCTTTATAAGTAATTAAGCTTCCTTCATTATTAAATCCTTTAACTATTATTGGTGTTTTTAGTTTATCCCATTTGCTTTCTGGTAAGCAATTGTATCTACATAAATTAGCTTCTGCTCCTGTATCTATCATAGGCGTATAATATCTACTGTAATATCCTTCTACTACTATCTTCATTAATACATATATCTTCATTTCATGTTAAGGCTCTTTTTAAGAATAACTTTTCTTTGTTATATGTTAAGGTTAGTTGTGTATGTTCTATATTATATGGTTTTACTTGTTCTAACCATTTTATTCCTAATATTATATCTGCTTTTTGCATTTCTTCCTTTACTTCGAATTCTATTTTTATTTTTCTAACTCCTAACATTATTTCTTTTTCTGCTATATTTTTATTATTTATTAAACTTCTTGGTAGATCTGGGCATATATCATTGTCAGTTTTTATTTCTTCATTTTTTACTAGATATTTTGCTATACGATTTTCTTCTTGTCCTGTATTCAAAAGTATTAAATATTCTTTTTCATTTATTTTTCCCGTTATGTAATATTGGTTTAAAGTACTTATTGAATTTGTTTCATAACTTGTTCTTTTTGATGAGCTTGATGATTCTGGTTTTTCATTAGCTATTCTTTTCGTTGTATTTATTCTATCATTTACTATTTCTAAATTTTCTTCTGTATCTATGTCTCTATA
>NW_025893204.1:0-14060 GCF_002878395.1 Capsicum annuum
TTCATGTTTTTAATTACATTTTTCAATGATTGATCCTAGTGTGTGATAATTTGCATAATATTAAGGATAAACCCTCACCTAGTTCCATTAGAATCAGGACTTTCAGACACAGTCACACAGTTAATACAAATCTTATGTTATAAGTATATAGATTTAGTATTGTCATAATTTCAGTTACAGTTCACCTATTCATGCATGTATCGTCACTTAGTCATATTCATGTTCATGTAAGTCTGTTATTGTTCATGCATATGAACCTTTGCATTTTTCTTACCTCACTTGCATACAAGTATATTCTCCCATACTGATGCATACTTTTGTATTGGACTCTGGTATTTTATACCATAGTCTTAGAAGCACGAGCTCTAGACCATCCTTAGTAGATCAACCATTCAACAGACAGACTAGCAGTGAGTCCTCATCATTCGAGGATGTTATTATTTGACTATTTCATTATTTTAGTACTTAGTTTATTTCAGCAGTGAGAGTTAGTTTGGGACATGTCCCATCAACTCCTTATTCAAACAGTTTAGAGGCTTTCAAACTAGCATGTCCAGACAGTTATTTTAGTTATTTCAGAATTGATATCGTATCTCTAAACGTTATGTTTTATCAAATTTTTGAACCTTATGTCCTTTCAATATTTTATTCTGCATTTATACCATATGCTACACAGTGCTCTGTTATAGATATCAGTCATGGGTTAGCTTGTGGTCCTTTCGGGTCATGAGCACCGTATGGCATTTCGGGTACCAGATTTAGGGCATTACACAACTTGATCCAAATAATCCAAGCCTTCTTGTGGATCTTTTTAGTAATGGAGAAACTTTTGTTAAGGTTTTTTCCCCATATTTTTTCTCTACTTGACCCTCTTATTAAGCTTAGTTATATGGTTTGATTTATCTTTCCTAGAATTTTCTTCTCTCTGTACCCACCTAGATGTTTCTTGCCTAGAGATTTCCTCATCCATTTAAAAAGTATTAATCTATTCCATAGCTTTATTACCATTATTCCTATGTGGTGGTTGATTTAATATTCCAGCCTCATCATTAACCCATTCGAGTAGGGTTTCTTGATCATGAACTCCTTCATTCACCAGTCTTTTATTATTTCTCAACTTTCTCACAAGCTCCGTATTAAGTGAAATCAATGGATTTCCTTGACTATAAGAATGATGCATACACCTGTGTGTGCCTTAAAAATAATATAAAAGTAAAAATAGGAGACAATAACCAAAAATCCCAACAGACACTATTCGCCAATAACGGTGCTAAATTTTGATATTTCCCAACTTACACCACTGAAAAAGCATAAAGAAATTATTGATCTGATATAGAAATTGACTAAGTTAGGGTTAATCCGATAGGGAATAGGTCAAAATATTAACTAAAAAATCAATAAAAGTGGCTCAGTAACAATTCATAGTAAGAAAAAAGAGGTTTTGTTAACCAAAACATCAATACTAACATTTTTTATTTTTGTAGATTTTGTAATCAATGAATCTGAAGTACTAAATTTGTGTTCCACATGAATTCATAACATCAAAATTTGTTAGTATTAACAATCTATTTGAAGCGTTTCATGCAAAATTTAACAAGCTAGGTTCATCTAAATGTGCCTTGGCCTTAATCAGATGAATATCACCCTTCTCTTCTCGGTCTCCTAGTGTATTACTTCTAATCCTTGTTCTTGATCTGTGATTAACTCTCCCTGCTAGGGCTCAAGTTATTAAATAAAGGTTGATATCTTCAAATCTCTATTTTTCTTTTATTTATCTAATCTTTACTTCTTTCTAGATCAAGCTAAGAATTCAGTAAAGTTCTTAATGTTTTCCATCGTATGAAAGCAGTCAGAACAAAGAAAATAAAAATAAATGCATGCACATCAGTCAACAATTACCAAGCACAAATTTTTCTTAGTTAATTCATCATGGTTCCCACAAACCTAGTTGTGGTGTTTAGCTACTTTTTATTACAAGCAGGTGGTAAGAATTCTAAGAAGACATCATAATGATGTACTTATAATAAGAATATGAAAACTCCAAGGTTTTTTGTCAATATATGTGTGATGTTTGTACTTGCAAAATCAATAATATGTCTTGAATATAAATTGTGGAATACAACCTAAAACAATTGACCTAAATTGGGTATTTATAGATATTAATGAAACCTATACTTTAAAAATACAGAAGAGAAGGTCGGTAGTGGTGACACCTCTAACAACAACTCATATAGACTGCCTACGACTCATTGTTGATCTTCTTTCCCTATATGTTTCATGCTTATGTTATTTAATGGTGATGAATCATCTAGTTACTTGATGATTCATGGGATGAGTTATTTCGACTAAGATCCTTAAGTCTTCTTTTAGGACTTTTCTTTACTACTAAGGAGGACTTATCATGATGATTCATCCTTTTCTTTACTACTAAGGAGGACTTATCATGATAATTCATCCTGCAATCATACTGGTTGTAGACTCCTATTATACCCTAGTTATCCATCAATCTTTCCATGGTTGAATTTTACTTAATAAACAATAGTTTTAGTCTAAAACTCATAGCATGGCCCAATGAGTCATAGCTTGTCCTTATCAACACTGGCCCTAGCTTTCTTATCTTCAGGATTTTGGCTGCTACTCTTAATATCATAACTCCTCATGACTTGTTATATAACTGAATGAGTCATAGGCTGCACTCATAGTTAACAGACACTTCACTTCTCTAAAATCAAAAGTTTTGGATTCATAATAACTTGTACTAATAGTCATATTATGACCAAATGATTTGTAGCCCAATGTACTTTTTTCACACTTTTTTAAATACTTCTTAATTTTTTTTTCTCTCACTTTTTTCATACTAACTTGCTATCCAACTAGTATCGTAACCAAGGTGTTGGGCCAAATGGTGGGCATCGAGTTACTGGGAGGACCTAATTGGGTGATATCACCGAAATTACTATGTGATCTAGTAAAACCTATACTAAGGGATCCTTAATGTCAACCTTAAGTAAAACAATTATAATTATGATCAATAGAATCCTACAACCATAGTGCGTATTCTATGATACGGCTCAATTCACACTTCTATTATAAATTTCATAAATATGTTAATATATGATATACTAGCTATTAGCCTATCCTATAACTCCCACCTAGGATTCAATCTATATAGTACACCATCTCATAGAGAAGAGTAGACCATAGATATCTCGGTGTTGAAAACTCTATGAATTGTTCACCTCCACTTCATGATTTTTTAGTGATGTTGCACTATCACCGACATAATATAGATGCTAATATGGGCAAAATAATACACATATTGACTATATTTATTTTGAGTCCAAAAAATAGTTTGAAAACTTTCTTAGAATTGAATAGGGGATATCTAAAATTTTATTTAAGAGCCATGTTGCTCATATCATTAAGTAGGACCTGAAATTGAAAGAAAACATAATTTCTCCTTCACAAGGTAAATATTTCTTTAGTATAGAGGGATGCACTGATGGTTTCAAAAGTGTGATTCTACAAGTGGGCCTATATTGGTTTTTTACATGATTTTGGACCCAGAGCATACAAATGTGATATAAGTACGGTTGTTCTCGTATTGATGTCAAAAATTAGCATTTTTATAGCATGGTATTATGTGGAATATTATTGGAAGGGGAAATCATCTATTTAGTATATTTTACTGAGCTTTCTTCGGCATTTAGGTAGACTAGGCTTACTATAGATTGATAAAAATTGTTGTATATTTAGAATAATATTATAGATATGTGTTTGAAATTAGGTGTTGGAGGTCTATTTAGAATAATTTGGGTCTTTTCTCCATTTAAGGATTCGTAAATTTTGCATAATTAATTTAGTTATTCATTCTTTAGGTAGAATTCCAATCTTAGGACTTAAAAGTGACTTATTAATGTTTGGTAGTGAAATTAGATACTGTTTACGCCCCGAAACAAACCTGCAGAAGAAGTATGCTACGGTTGATGCTAAATGTCGTAACGCAACTAGGATGGAGTTGAATTCATAGGGAAGATATTGAATAGTTATTTGACTTGACATAATTCAAGAGCACTATAGAAAAGTAAATGAGGGATTTTTTAAGTAACTAGTAAGTAGTAACCAAACTGGAGTGCTTTGAGTTATAAATAGTAGAAGAAGAACACTAGTATAATGTTTCCCCTGGCTTCTTAATTCTAGAAGTTTCTCATGTTTAACCCATCTGTTGTGCTGCTCTGCGTGTAAAGTCGACAATCTACGTTTTATCAATAGTCTTGTGAACGTGTTGATAAATCTCACCTTTTACCTTGTGAGTCTCAGGTTGTCAGCTTATTACTCCTTATCTATAAGTTCAGTTCAACTTTCACCCTTTGAGTATTGAGTTGATTAGATGAGATGGTGGAATGATAATGATGGAATTCACTCTCAAATTCCTGTCTTAATCCTATTTTCCCATTAATAAACTCTCTTGTGGGGACGTTTACAATTACGGGCTATCACCGAGCTTCTGTAGTAGCTCTGAGGTCAATTATGATGAAGAAGATTAAGATACGTGCAATTTACATTAGAATAGATAAATCTCGCACTTCCCTTGCATAATTAATCCATCTGGGTTTCCACAACCCTAGTCAGGGAAGTTAGCCGCTCATGTTCATGCAACAATCCATGATAATCATTAAAAAAATCATGTATGTAATTGCACAGTAATGATATTAATAAAATCAAAGTGTTTAATTGAATTAAAACCCAAAATCTAAAGAACAAGGTATCAATAATGCAAAAATAATGCAAAAGAGTGCAATAGAATAGCAAAGTGTGTAAACAAATAAAGGAGAAACCATAAGGTATTTCTAGTATCTCAAAAATACTAAGAAATTATAATAAAAAGGAAAATGTAAAGTTAAGTTGACGCATGGTACGACTCGTCCATTAACTCGTATGCCCATCATATGAGTTGTACCATGGATTTTTGTATCCATTCAGTGTCATGTCTCCCATGTCTTCATCATTATATTCATCATGCGACTTCTGCTTATGAGTCATAAATTGATCATATGACTTGTCTTTTGTTCTTGTATCCACCTGGGACTTCCGTCTTTTTAATCTTGGCCACTGGTTTTCTTAAGGTTTGATCATACGAGGTGTATTCATACTTGTGACTCATATACCTATGAGACTTCAATGCTAGATTATCACTTTGGACACTGTTATGCTTACGACTCCTGCTCCTATCCCATATCCTTAGTATATGACTCATATGGATGAGTCGTATCTTTTTGTCACTTAGTTTTTTGTTTTTATCTTTGATTTTGTTGTGATTACGAGTCATCCTATGAGTCGTATGATATGCTGATGACTTATGAGGTGATATGTATCTTTTTCAGACTTGGTCGTCTTAGGTCTTTTTATTTTATTTTCCTCCCAACATTATTGTCGAAAAATTTTAACTTCAATAAACACAAAAGCGCATCATATCTACAAAAATAACCTGAGTAACTGCATAAATTCATGGTTTTAAGCATCCATTTATGGCATTACATTAGTTACGGAAAACCAGACTTCAATATTAACAACTAACAACACAACCCCATGCGCTCATAGCAAAAAAAATCTCATTCACTCAACGAAGATTAATCAATTAATTAAGGGATATACCAAACAACACTCTTGCTCACAAAGAAGTATCACCGGTGTATAAAGAATACCATAAGCTTGCCCATATTCTCTCTTCCTAAGTTTTTGAAGTCGAAGTAGGATCACTAAAGGACTTTATTCGGATTGTAATATAGGTTATGGGATGGTATGGTAACTTTTTCGGATTTATTTAGTGACTATGCCTCCTTTACACTATGGTTGTTTGGGGTCCACTTATTTTCACTTTCTCTTCAAATTTATTTACACCCTTATATCTCCCATTATATTTCAAAGCATATTCTGACTTTGGCAAGCTACGATTTTCTCACTTAAATTTTCTTTTCTTTCTCTTTTATTTTTTATTTTCTTACCTCACCTATCCTCTTTCATTTTTCTTTGTACACTTCATTCTTCATTCTCATTCTTCCTATGCACCATTATAATAGCTACCCTCAACTTAGGCGATTTAACTTTGTTAAGTGCATAGTGTCTAAAAAGGACCATGGCCAAAACAGGTTAATTGTTTAAATAGGAAGGTGAAATTAGTGTATTAAACAAAAAAAATGGTCACTTAAGGCTCAAGTATTTGGATCAAAGGGATTCATAGTTATTTGGTTGGACATTTAAGCTCAAGTGGACTAACAAAAAAAAGGGCCTATAATTATCTCCTACTTGACTATCTTAGACCTTAGTAAAAGCAACCAGGAAAGTTCTAAATTCCCCTACACCGGAAACTCCATGATACCTTACACTCACATAGGGCTTCATTTCTATGAACTACTTATCCTGTCATACACACATCACACAGTTAAAAAAAAAATTGGAGGGGTCTCAAATTTTCAACACCATTCTATTAAAGATAAATACTTTCAGAATAATCATTTTGAAATCACAACTTATGTTTCGAGAATCATAAATCAATTCATAACCATAATTCATTAATATTGAGGGTTAAAAATCCTTCAAAATCTTTATAGAATCCATAAAAAAATTAGTCATTCTTTTTCTATAGGTGTCGATTTTATCCAAATTTAAGTAACTTGTCAACACCAAACCTGCAAGTCATAACAGACTTTTAGCTACTACCAGATATTTGGAATCATATGTAGCCCAACAAAAATTGAAAATCTGTGCACTATCGCTATTGCTAAAAATATAATGTAAAGGATAAAAGGTCATACCTAGGAGCTTAAGGCGCTGGCTCAACAACATCCGCAAGTGGGCCCTCACACCAGGTCCCACTCTCTGCAGCTAGCAAAGAATCAACAACAATATTTGGGGGCACAAGGTTGTTCCACTCACTATCAGTAACTGGTGTTCTTGAACCACCAGCCCCATGAGCTATCTCACTGACTAGTGTCTATCGGTCCAGCTCATCCTCTATGTTGTATGCCTTGGCATTTTTTAAGCTTTTTTTCTCTTTATGCTTTCTTTTTCTTCTCTTTTTTTTTCTTTGGTCTTTATAACTAGTACCTCTACCAGGTATGGGAGAGCCCAAATTTTAGAAACATGGGTTGTAGGCTTGGTTGTCTCAATCACGTGCTTCAGAATCACCGATCAATTATAAAGCTCTACAACCATCTTCATAATCTCAGAAACATCAAACTTGATCTTAGCAATATCAGGCATTTTCGCATTCCTCAAATGTCAAGTAATTCTCGACTCAAATGCATCAAGTATTATTTGACTCGTTTGTCTTAGTTTGTGAACTCTATATCAAGACAAGGCTTCACGCCCTCTACTGTGTGACCCACCTTAGCCTCTAGTATGGCCAGTCAGGTCAAGGACTCAGTCCACATAGCCTATGAAATAATAATGAGTTTATAAGGCATACCTCGTGTCCTAGGTGGTACAGACTATATCAAAGGTGGAACACCTAAAATACCCACTGCAAAATTTTATGTAGCATCCATCTGTTCACTTGCCACAACAGGCTCAGCATCACATCCTGACCGCTATGCCATAATATATCAGCCATCAAATTTGTTACTTGCCTTTCTTGGTGGACCAAATGGTTGGTTTCATCTGTGATAAGGTTTAGCTTAGTGGTGTTTATGGCCTCTAACTTTATGTTGATACGTGGGAATTCTTTTACTCCTGCTGCTAGGCACAATTATGTGATTATGCAAGGATACACCAATAGAGACTTTTCACCTTCCATTGCTCGATCACTTATCTCTCGAGCTAAGAATTTATCTACATATAACTCATAACCTACTATGAATTTGACTATCATAGCTTCCAGAACTAGGCTCAGAACATTATCTCCCTTGGTAGGAAAATGCTTGTGTCGGGCAAATGTCCACCATACCTTACCCTCAAAGTCGAGTGTATTGTTCTCAGTATTCTACAAGGTGACACTCGGTCCATCAACTACCAATACTGTATTATGCTCATTTGAACCTATTCACTTCACAATCCATCTTTTACTCTAAACCTAATGTCCTCCGAGTAATATTTTTCATCTCCTCTAGACGATAATCCATCTCCTCTATGTTAGCCGAAGGTTGATACTCCGGTCCGTACAAGAATAAACCATAGTACATGTTGAAATGTCAACCGGCTATCTGATCTTGGGTGCATTTATATGCTTAAGAACCATAACTTATCCATGTTTTAGCTAAGTTTAGAGAACAAAATGCCTAGTTTCTTATGTTTTTACTGTACTTCTATGTAATTGAGCTAACTGATGTGATTAGCATGATTTGAGGAATTATGAGGTAGATGAAGACATTATGGGTCTATGGAATACGAATGGCATATGACACTAGAGAGAGCAGCAATCTGGACCAAATATGGTGCCTAGAAACTTTGTTCAAGACTAGTTTGTCATTTACAATTAGTTCAGGGACTTAGAAGGCAATAGATTATTAAAATGCTTAATGCTGAATTTTTATTCATCATTCATTATTATGTATTATTTTGGAGAAAGGAGAGTGGCATCTTAGCTTGAGGAGAGAGAGAGAAACGTTTTTCTCTACTGTTTTCACTATTTTCACACCAAGATCATCTTCTAGTTTTTGGTATGGTTAATATATTTATGATGCTTTTCATTTTATTCATGAGTAGCTAAGTTATTAGTTAGGGTTATGAAATCCTTATAACGTTAATTCTATCACTTTGGATTTTGACATTATGCATTGATTTGTTTACATCATACTCTCTTCGCTTATCTTGAATTCTTGTGGTTGCAAACATAAAGGATATGCCTTAAAACGCAACTTGTTCAAAAGAAACGTTGATGTTCAAAAAAGAGATTAGTGACAAGAAAATAGGATTGCCAACCCCTATTTTATAAGTTAATGCCTTAGCAGGATTAACTACTTGGAGATTTCGTACTGTTTTTGGTGAACGCTTTTGATTCGATAGAACTAAAGTGAATTAGTACTTCATGGTTGAGAAACACTAGGATTATGTTATTAAATACAATACGTTTCTCTGTAAGCACGATGCATGTATGAATTCATAAATCCCATAGTTATTAAGTATTGAAAACTACAAGGTGGACATAACTCTAGCTTGCTATTTCTCTGAATTTGAATACTATTACACATATTTCATCTTCTTAAACTGAAACCACTAATTTGTGAATTGAATCAAATCCCCCCTATTTATTTTACATAAATGAATGATTAAAATTCAAATAATCTGCATACAACTTAATTAACACCATATTCCCTATGGGATTTGACCCCAACCTAGTTGGGTTATATATTTGACAACGACTGCTTACTCTATCGTAAGAGGTGTAATTTAGGCATGTCACTATCCCCGAATAGTAAGTGCAGTTATAAGGTTACCTCCTTTCAGTAATTAGCCTTATGGATACTGTCTCTTCAATTCATCCTAGTATACAGCATAAAATCATGCACCAATACTTTACTGTATTTCCCAATCAGTTTGATCATCCTCTCAAAGGCATGTTGCTTAAAGTGCACCTCTACCTAGGTATATCTGACATCCCAATTGCAGTTTGTCTCCTTTTTAGATATAATACTCGTCTAATCTTTCCACCATGGAGTCTGTGCAGCCCATCATTAAAAGTCTCCTGTATGTCGGGGTACACCCATTATTCAAAAATTGGCACCGGACTAGTTGTAAGTTCTAATGGAGGGTCCTTTTGACTTTAAAAACTAGCATCAATCTCCTCTATACTACAGAAATTTCAGAAGTAGCTTTATCAGAACATGATTTAGCATCATCATCACTATCAGAAGGTGGTGCTGTATGAGAAGGAGATATAGCCGGGTTCTTCCTCCTTGGACCTCGTGGATATGTTTTCTTCTAGGGTGTAACTTTTTTTCCTGTGTCAGTTTTTTGTCCTTTTGGAGAAACCATTCTTTTTGTTGGGCCTTCGTATAGGTCACCGCTTCTATCGAAAGACACATTTAACTCAAAACTAATTAATTCCAAAATAGTAGATAGTGCCTTCTTATTGCCCTTTTTGGACACTTGCTAAGAAGCTGATGTGGTCTTAGGAGGCCTTTCACTTGCAAGAACATATTAATTAATGGTTAAATAAATAAAATGAAACAAAAATTAAGAAACTAAGGTACAGTGTACATGTTTTGTTAAGGGTACGAGTGGTAAGTATAGGTCGTATCAACAAGATATGACTCATATGGTCGAGTCTTATGCTACTCTGTGTAGATGTAATTGTTTATTAGTCTTTTTATGACTCCTCCTAACTCATTACAAATTGTCATAAGAAGATCAAAAACATTTTATAAAGTATTATTACTCACAGGTCAGTACGACTTTCAGCATATGAGTGGTATGAATTGGGTACGACTCGTTTAGGCCAGTTGTATCCATTCCAAAATTTTAAACATGTTACACTTTTATGTTGTCAGTAAGTATGATTCCAATTACAACCCCGTTACCAATGGAAATGATTCGTAATGAGTCTCATATCCACTGTAAAATAGAAATCCAACTTTAGAGTTTGACTCAAAATCAAATTTCCTAAAATACCCAATTTTTATGCAACAATATTACTTATTTTCAAACAAAATAACACACAAAATCAACACCAAAAGTCAATTTTATCTCCAATCTACATGTTTAACCAAATACCCATGAACTATGATATCAAAATTCAACATAAATGTAAATTCTACCTGAACAAAATTCAAGGTATATGATATTTACCATTGCAACTTGAAAGGTAAAGAGGTTGAGTCCAAAACATACTTGGTTATAGTAGAAGACTATGTTGCTTGACTTCACTTGCTTTTTCCTTAAATTCATGGTTAACTCAAGCAAAGTGAGGAATCTAAACCTGTTAGTAGTTAATATAAGTTGTTTTCAAGTGATTTCGTGAGTTGAGAGCTTGAAATTCGAGTAAAAATTATGGTGGGTACAAAGTTTGGGCATTCGTTTCCCGTTGAGTACCCTATTTATTTTAAAATCTCTTCTCTAGGCCAGGTTGACCTACAACACTGACCTGATAAGCATAGGTATAAGTCATTTATACGAATCATATCTAGGCTTATGTGTCTTTTCTTTAACTTGTATAAACCTAAAACATTACCTTGGTTCGGGAGTTGATATGACTCTATGTGATTAGTCGTTCCTCGAGTTTATGACTTGTTCTAAGAATCGTATCCATTCTAGACTCTTTTACATGATTCTTATTTATCCTCTCGGTCCATATGACTCCTACTCATGAGTTTTACTGTGTAGATACAACTCATAAGGAGATCGTATGACCAAACTTCTTGAGATTTTTTGGATATTTTTTGCAATATTTAGTCTTGCAACACTGAACAAACATATTAACCTCTAAATAAATAAGTACAAAAAATGGGTTGCCTCCTACGCAACACTTGACTTAACATCATGGCACGATATGGCTTCGTTGGGTACTCAGATTTCACCAACTAGCCCATGGGTTGCCTCCCAGGTAGCGTTTGATTTAACCTTGTGGCATGACGTAATGATCTTTGTTACACAGAAATCACCAAGGACAATTTCAAAAACCACATTGACTTTCTTAGTGTTACCCATATAACTCTTTACTTGTTGTCCATTCACACCTAAAGGTGATTCACCATCTTTCTTAAATTCCAAAGGACCATATGGTAATACTCTTATTACAGTAAAGGGACCATACCCTCTAGACTTTAACTTACCTAAAAACAATCTAAGCCTGGAGTTGTAGAGTAATACCTGGTAACTTTTCTAGAAGTGAAATACTTTCATAAGCCTAGTGTCAGAATTCATCCAATTCATTCATTCTATTATTCCTTGACTTTTTTGTATCTTGCCATTCAAAATTCATCTTCTTGAAAGCCCTTAGTACTTTATGTTCAAGCTCAATAGGCAAGTCACAATCCTTACCATACATGAGATTATAGGTTGAATCTCTAATTGGGCTTGTTAAAGCTATACAGTAAGCCCACAATGCATCGTCTCGCTTCCATGACCAATCTGTCCTATTAGAATTTACTAACATTGTAAAGATGGACTTGATTCTCTAATGTACACCTCAACATGTCCACTAGTCTATAGATGATAAGGTGTTTCCACCTTGTGTTTGACTCTATATTTCTCTAAAAGACCTCTGAATATATGATTATAAAAATGTGACTGTCTTTCACTAATTATAGCATGGGTCATGCCAAATCGAGAAAAAATATTATTTATCAACAATGCAGTGACTCTATGCGCTTCATTGATTTGAAGCACAACTGCTTTCACCCATTTTGAAACATAATGTACAACCATAAACATATACTTCATGTCGAGGGTTCCACGAAATTCACACCCTATACATTAAATAATTCCAATTCTAAGATATGAATCATAGCAAGTTCATGTCATCTTGAGATGTTACCTTATCTTTGACATTTTTCACAAGAAAAAGCAAAATTATGTGCATCTTAGTTATTTGTTGACCAATAGTACCCACATTATAAGATCTTCTAGGTTTTGTAGGTTCCTCCATGATGACCCCCTACTGGTGAAGAATGGCATGCCTTAAGTATGCTTATATTCTCCATATCTTGCATGCATCTATGAATAGTTCCATCTACACATATTCTAAATAAATAAGGTTCAACCCAGAATATTTCCTTAACTCATGCATGAACTTCTTTCATTATTAGAAGGAAAGTTCTTTTGGGATTATATCACTAGCCAGATAATTTGCATAATATGAAAACCATGGAATTAGATCTTGGGAAGCTACCAATAATTATTTGTTTAGAAAAATATCATCAATCTCTATCCCATATTCAACGTTCTTCATACCTTCATCTTTTATTCTATACAAATGATATACAACTTGATTCTCAGTGACCTTTCTATCCTTTACCTGGAAATCGAATTGTTGCATCAAAAGTACCTACCTAATCAGCCTAAGATTTACATCCTTTTTTGCCATAAGTATTGTAGTGTTGCATGATAAGTACGCACAATCACCTCTGTCCCAAACACTGCCAACAACTCTTGTTCCATCATAGTGTAGTTCTTCTGAGCAGGATTTATTGCCTTGCTAGAGTAGTTTTAAGACCACACAAAATCCTAAGTTTAACTCAATCCCTAAAATCTTTCAAAGGGGTCCCAGACTTAGAAAATTTCAGCTAAGTATTCTAAATTTGTATTATTTTAGCCTTCAAAAGTTGGCAATCTTATTTCATGACCTTTACATCCTTTAAATGTTCATATTTGAGTTAATTCATAATCACAAATATCAGTAGAGTTTCCGGGACAAGTTTCATATTTTTTAAACCTTGTTTAAAGCATGTTTGAGGGCCCAAAATAGTGGTTCAATGCAATCTTGATGCATCGTATTGCCCATAGCATCGATAAGATAGTTTTTCCCCAGATTTAATTTAATTTGTAGTGAACCGATGTGGACTCAAAACCATGTGTTGGCTATCACGTTGATGCTAATGATGTGGTGCGGCGGCCTATGTAGTGGTACCACAGCTTATAGGAATTAAAAATTTGTGTCCTAAGGGTTAATTAATAGTGCAGACAGTTTAGAGCTTTTCCATACTAGAGTATTTTCAGACAGTTTTTCACTTTTTAGTATTGATCTTTAGTTTTCTTATTGTGAAACCATATCTAGTATTATTTATAGTATTGAACCTTATGGCCAGTTTTCCACCTACTTTCTTAATTTATACCATATTATTATTCCATTATTACAGCAAGTACGAGTCATAGGTTAGCTTGTGGTCCTTTGGGATTATGACCACCGTGTAGCATCTGGGGTATAGACTCGGGGCATTACAAACTTAGTATCAGAGCCTAAGGTTCAATAGTGTCCTAGGAAGTCTAAAAGCCACATCTAGTAGAATGTTTTGCATGTGTGTGTTGCCCACTACACTTATGGATAGGAGGCTACTAGGTGCTTAGGAACAGTTTCCCTTCCATCAGTATTCATATCGTGTGAGTTAGCATGAGCTCAGGTTAAA